>NW_015114922.1:25309-33480 GCF_001443285.1 Poecilia latipinna
ACTGTTGGAGAATTATCCTTTCTCCAGCTAGATTCTTAATGTATGAGGTTGAAGAAGAGTCAGCGAGTTGAATTCATGGATTCCATTTATTAATACCAAAATACAGCACTGGTCCATTGTCATGCTACCCTTATTGGCTAACAGAGCAAAATGGCATCTAACAATAGTTTCTAATTCCTTTTGCTGGCCTCAAAAGAGGGCGACCCCTAGCTTGTCATTTACTTTGACCTTAGCTTTGTGTGCATGTGCTCTGTGTGTGTGTGTATATATACGGACATGCAAATAGCTAAAAGAGATAGAGGAAACACAGAATTATTTATTTCTAAAAGTACATAAACCTAACCTAAACTAAATTCACACCTTAGTCCTAAACCACAGGTGTCCTGGAGGGCCACTGCCCTGCACCTTTTAGATGTGCCTCTGCTGCACCACCTGAATAGAATAACTACATCAGTAGCAAGGCTCTGGAGAACTGATCTACACAAGGAAGAGGTAATTAAGCCATTTAATTCCAGTGTTTTGTGCCTGTGGCACATCTAAAAACTGCAGGACAGTGGAGGACTGGATTCTAAACCTACCCCTCACCCCAAAACACCATTTCCTCGTATGAGGCCTGGCCTTTGGGCCCCATAAGGAGCAGTCAGTCCTCACAATGTAGTATTTGTTGGAAAAATGGCTCTTACACTCTATCAAATGCCAGGCCACACATACATATACTCCAGATGGTTAAAGGTTATACAGTCAGAGGGTGTGCTGTGGTGGAGCAGGGGTTGAGCACAACTCGCATATGGAGGCCTTAGGCATTGACATGGCCATCAAAGGTTTGATTCCCGGCCTGGTGACCCCTGCTGCATGTCTTCCCCCTTCTCTCATTACCCACTTTCCTTCAATTCACTATCAAATAAAAGCCACTAGAGCAGTAGTTCTTAACCTGGGTTTAATCAAACCCCAGGGGTTTAATGACTCGGTCTCAGGGGAACGACCCAAATCTGCCACAGTTTCAACAGAAACAGTTTCGAGAGAAACTGGAACCACTTTAAGGTCTTGTTTAGATCATTTAATTAGCTCTACATTCTTAAGAGAATGAAAAATTAATAATAAATAATACTTTGTGGTATTCTGATTTAGTAATGTAATTATATTAGTTGTGTTACCACCCCCACGCCACTAGAGGCAGTAGCAGGCCCGAAAAGATGCGACTAAGGAGCAGATTTAGAAGTACACCAAAGCTACAGAATTTGGTAAAAACTGTGAGTTTTGCTGAAGTAATTAAAGACACAAGTTCAAATCCCTGCTGAGAGTGGAGCTCCTTCAATCAGGGCTCCTCCGCAGCTCTGATTGGCTCAGCAATGTAACGTGATCCTCTGCAGCAAGTGATGACAAAGCGGGGCGTCATCACGACTTTACACAGTGTGTCTTTACCTCCGCCAAACCCCTGAGACCGACTCACTGAACCCCTGGGGTTCGACTGAACCCAGGTTAAGAACCACTGATCTAGAGCCAATAAAACCTCTAAGAAAAGGTTATAAAGTCAGAAATTGCTACTGCAGCAACATAACCTCCCTACTTTGATACTATTTGCAATCTTGATTTAAAGTCAATTAGGATTCTATTTGAGCCATTCTTTTTGTAGATCAAAACTGTCCTGGCACAGAGTTACTCTACATTCACTCATTTTATGTTACAGTACAGCATGCTTCATCCCACTAGAACAGATATGGATCTTCAGATTACTAAAATATCTAAAGTGTCCAGAGTCAGGTCATGTAAGAACCTTTTTATGTGTTGACCAATGGCAAACATCAATATAAAGCGTTTATTGGCTGATAATGTCAACATGACGATAACATTGTGAAATCTCAAAGTATTGAGTTTGATGTTTGTGTATCTGTTGATGCAGGCCTTCTGGAACCAAGGACATGTCCCTGTCTGTCCCAGACACCATTACCACCTGGGAGACGGAGACTTTCTGTTTGTCCCCTCAGGGTTTTGGTTTGGCTCCTCGTCAGAAGCTCACCGTCTTCCAGCCTTTCTTCCTGGAGCTCACCCTGCCCTACTCCATCATCCGGGGGGAGAACTTTGAGCTGAAGGCGACTGTCTTCAACTACCTGACCAAATGCATCATGGTAAGGGCCAACTTTAAATCAACTAAGTGATTATATCTCCAATTAACATAGTAAATATGATCAGTGGTGAACAGTACAGGAGTACAATGATTGAAGTACTCTACTTAAGTACACTTCTTGAATATCTTTGCTTTACTTGAGTATTTATTTTTTGAGGAACTTCTAACTTTCAACTCCACTGCATCTCTAGAAAGTTTGTTACTTGTTTCTTTTGGCTCAGCGTAGCTTTGTAGTCCGCTGTAGCTGCTTTTCTGTACTGACATGCTTTTGGCCACACGTTGCTTCTCACAACGGGAACCAATCACAGTCACCGCTTGCATCTGGGATTTGGAATTATGTCGTCCTCATTAAGTGTAGCCCAGTGTCAACACCTTAAGCTGCATATCTCTCCAACAGATGAAAGTGTTTGCAGCCCCCTCCTCAGATTACACCCTCAGCCCCCTCTCTGGGGATCAGTACACTTCCTGTCTGTGTGCCAACGAGCGGAAGACCCTGAGCTGGACCATGAATCCCACAGCCTTGGGTGAGGATCAGAATGAGCGGTCACTGTTGGGAATGTTAAAGGTTGAGAGGCTGAGGAAGGAACTAATGGCCAGTAACAGAATCTCCTGCTGCCTGGTGAAGTGTGTGTTGGTGTTTCTCAGGCGTTGTGAATGTGACTGTGTCTGCCGAAGCTGTTCCGTCTCACGCCTCCTGTGAGAACGAGATCGTGGAGGTTCCAGAAAGAGGACGCATCGATACAGTGACACGCTCTCTCAGAGTAGAGGTTGGTTTTCTGAATATAAAAAAAACAAAAACATTAAAGAAGCATGATATTTTTTTATTATTTGAATCAATTCAATGCCATTTTATCAAAGCAATTGACATCAAATATTTTGTCTGATTTCATCTCCTCCACAGGCTGAAGGATCTGAGATAATAAAGACACAGAACTGGCTGCTCTGCCCCACAGGTCCGTGTGTTTCAAACCAAACAGACTGATGTGCAATTTAAAATCAAGAAGCAAGCACTTCAAAATTATTCTTGTGTGATTCACTTTATAAAGTAGGAATAAGCAAGAAAATACATTTAATTTGCAACATTAACATTTGTGTGTTCCTGTTGAACCCGCATCCAATGACCTCATAATATCTATAAATTTATTTTTTTATTGTTTGTACTCAGGAGAAACATTGACAGAGGAAACAGAGGTGCAGCAGCCTGAAAATGTGATTGATGGATCAGCCCGTGTCACAGTGTCGGTCCTGGGTAATCCATGCTACAAATTCTACTGATAGGTCAATGGTCAAACATGTTCTGTCAACCGAAACAGACCCTGCCTCCAAAAAGCCTCAACTAAGGTTCAACATTATTGTTGTTGGGGCAGTTTTCTGTAAAAATGTACTTTATTGATCACTACATTGTGTTATAATGATTTTCCGCATCAAAAACAAACCTGGAGTATTACTTTGATTCTTTCATGCATGTTTGAGAAATCCTTTAATCTCCATGGAAACCACTCAGCTGTGCAGAACGCTAGAATGGAATTAGCCCCGCCCTCAAGGTGCAGCTCCTCCTCAGAACTGCTCCTCGCAGAGCAGCACCATGCCCCTAACCCCTGGCTCCCCAACAGGACTCCCCAACTCGGCTCCTTCAGACTAGCCAGCAGCCACCTGGTGGAACTGCATCTGCTGAGCTCATTATGTGAACAAACTCTCAGTGCAGCACTGGTAAAAATGTTGCCAATAGAGGAGCGATGATATGATGACTCCTTGAAGGCAGAGTTTCAGAAAGAGCAGGCGTTTTTAAAGAGACAGAGACCCAAGGCATTCAATTACAATGTCAATTTCTTTTGTCATATTTGATATATACAGGATTTTTATAACAACTGAAGGTAACATAATGACTAAATTGTGTTATGTGCCTGGAAATACATAATTCTGCCCCTTTAAGATTGTTTTGCCCTTCCTTAGCTGTTTCGTGTAGTTTTTGTGTTCTCCAGCTGACCCGTTGGCCCTTATTTTAGTTTATTAGTAATATCAGAAATTGTGGAGTAAGCACTATTTAGATCAATAATATACAGCCCAGAAATGGAATCAGAATTAGAATTAGAATAACTACGAACTTGGAATCCAGAAATACTTAACAGGAACAGTCACTGCTTAGTTTATATGACTTTTAACCCAGAAAATGAATTAGATCAGTCATTCTTTAGCTTATTTTATCAGAAACTGTAGAGTACTCACTGTTTAGAAATGGAATTAGATACTTAACAACCCTGAACAGGAGCACTTAGTTTACACACTTTAGAACAACATTAGATTAGTTCTTTCCTCTTTTTTCTTTCCTTTGGTTTGTTATTTTGTTTGTATTTCCCTTTAATTCATGTAAACCACTTTGAATTACCGTGTTGCTGAAAATGTGCTACATAAATAAAATTACCTTACCTTACTGGAACAGTCTAAAAACAATGCATGCATTTTTAGGTCAATGGAAACGCAGCTACTGCTGCAAACTGCCTTTTAATGTTGGCTTGTTCTCCCACAGCGTTGTTCTTTATGTAAAACACATACCTGTTGACTAATTCACACTGATGAAAGTTGCTTGGCTGATAATGGTACATTTGGTGTAATTTAACCTTGTGTTTTTATGTAGGAGACATCCTCGGCCGCGCTCTTAAGAACCTTGAGGGTCTGCTGAAGATGCCGTATGGATGTGGGGAGCAGAACATGGCTCTTCTGGCCCCCAACATCTACATCCTCCATTATCTTAAAAACACTCAGCAGCTGACCCCAGCCACCAAAGAGAAGGCCTTCAACTTCCTATCCAGTGGTGGGTCATTCAGTTTTAATGACTGTTATAATCTGACCTTTCTGTGTGTCTATGGCTGTCCAGAATATGGTGCAGTTGAAACAAACACAAAGAAACGTGTCTAATAATTACCTTTGCTCTTCTTTTTTTCTAAGGTTACCATAGACAGCTGAACTACCAGGACTATGAGGGGGCATACAGCACATTCGGCAGCGGACCAGGAAATACCTGGTGAGGATATTCCTCTACATTTCTTTGTGTCTGTGTGGATTAACTGACTAGCTAGGGGAATCATTAGAGTATTTCTCAAGACACCAGGCCTATAAAAGTGCTCATTTTCTTTGTTAAAAATTTTGATGAAAGATTCCACTTCAAAAGATACATATGACTTTCTGTTCCCGTTCATGGAACAGAAACATTCTATATTGTTAAAAAAAAAAAAACAATTTTTACAGACAACTTTCATTGCTGTCACATTTTAAATAATCACACAAGTCAATCCTTGGGCCAAGAAAAAAAAATAGCTGCAATTGTTTCTCATTGTATTATCTTGTCATTGGTCAATTATGTGCTAAATATATTGATGTTCCTCAGGCTGACATCTTTTGTACTGAGATCTTTTTTCCAAGCTCAGTCTTTCATCTACATTGATCCGGTAAACATAGAGAAGTCCAGGACTTGGTTGAATCATCAACAAAAGCAAAATGGATGTTTCAAAAAATCAGGGAAACTCTTCAACAACAGAATGAAAGTAAGTTCACTCAGTAGCCAATTTAGAGTTTGTACTGTATAGAATTAGAACTGTTTCCTTCATCCGATGCTTTGCAGACACAACACCTGTGCTGAAGATTTACTCACCTCAGCATTCCGAATGTTTGAACTGATGCAATCTGATCTACTTTCTGATTAGTTCATTAGTTATCTGACCAGTTAGATGCACTGTAGATAGTCAGACAATTTTATGTTCTAAAAATGCCTGACAAATAATTTTTCAGTAAAAGTTTTTTTTTTTTTTAATATCAAGAAGTAAATTCTACTTCAGTGGTGGTGAGATAAAGTTAAAGCGATTGTCAGTTAACATTTTAAAATGTTCAGCTAACATATTGAATATATCCAATATTCAGTACTCAAATATTGAATAATATGTATTCAATATTTGTATTAAAAAAGGTTTATCCTAATAATGGTAATGGTCAGTGTTCTTTTAATTTTTACTTAAAAACTTTACCAAAAAATGACCTTCTTTAAATAAGAAATTAAAGTGAATGACCATGACTCATCACTTTTCCTTTTTCTCTCTTTTTCTTCCAAAAACTGGCAAAAGTCTTCCCTCTTTGGTCTCAACTAGCCTTTCTGTTTCATTTGTTGTTTCTGTTTTTGTTTATGAATTTTCCATATTTAAAATATCTTCTAGCTCAAGTGTTAAATGTTCATCAGAAATTAAAGTTTATTTATCTTTGACAATGTTTTCTTACATTACGGTATTTCCAGTGTATTACTTGAAAATGGTCTCAAAACAACAATATTCTCGCTTATCACAGTAATTTGTAGGACAATTTATCATACAGCAAAATTTGTTGTCATGACGGGTCTACATACAATGCTCCTAAAAATCAACACGAGTGCTTTGCTTATGGAGAACAGATGTGACAAGACTTGATGTTCCACATAATCCCCTTCATTTCATCACATTTAGACCCACAAAACTGAATTTTTACAGCAAGTCAGGAAACAGACAATACATGTTTGTGGGAATATCTTAGACAAATGTGTACACTTTGGAAGAGCTCCTGGTCTACATGGTCCAATAAAATACTAACAGAATAACTAAAATGCTGTAAAAGATTTTTGCTTTGAATTTGGTTAAACTTATTTTTTAAGCACAGGTGAAACAGATGGTAAATTGATCTCCACAGGGTGGCGTGTCGGATGAAGTGACTCTTAGTGCCTACATCACCGCTGCCTTTTTGGAGATGAATATCTCTGTGAATGTAAGTAAATTCAAATAACATATCATAAAACTGAACTTTCAAAACTATTTTGCTGATTAGTATTTTGGCACAATTCTTCCTACTCCGTAAATGTTTTGATTGCTCGTGAGCCAAGACTCAAACATGTTTCCATTTGTTTCCAAACCATGAAATATCTCAACAGTTTGACCCTGTAGTGTCCATACAGCCGACAAACAGACACTGTGTGTTTGGGAACACTTTGTTGTCAGTTTCTCACTATTGGTGCTTTTGTCAAATGCACACAATTCAAATCATCAGCTAAAGCGCAGCCTCAGCAGCACCAATGATGGTGATTATTGAAGCACATCTGTGTACAACAGTGTCATTCTGGCATAAAGTACCTGTCAGAGTGATGACGACTTCATTCTGTCAAAGGATCCTGTGGTGGCACAGAGCCTGTTGTGCCTCAAAGAGTCCATCAATGATTTCAGCAACACCTACACCACAGCTCTGCTGGCGTACGTCTTCACACTGGCTGGAGACATGGAGACCAGAGCTCACCTCCTGCAGCACCTCGACTCAGTGGCCATCAAAGACGGTGAGTCGTGTTCCTGGTGGAAATCATCAGAGTTCATTATCATGACTTCATTAATGCTGCAGTATGTAACTTTAATTAAAAAAAATAAATCCGACATTTATTGAAAATAAAATAACATGGCAGGAGGAGGGTTTTAGCACTGTCAATCACCCTCTGTGTAGCGCTACTCTTCCCCCGCTCTCCCTCCTCCTCTTACTCTCTGCTTTACTACAGCTGACAAGATGGTGACAGTTTTAACGAATGAATGAATGAATATATATATATATATATTTTTAGGCAGCTCCATCCACTGGTCTCAGAGAGCAGCAGAAACATCAGCCTCTCTGTCTGTGGAGATCAGCTCCTATGTGCTCCTGGCCAAACTCTCTGCTTCCCACACTGCTGAAGACCTGGGGTACGCCTCAGGGATCGTTCAGTGGTTGACGACTCAGCAGAACTACTACGGAGGATTCTCCTCCACTCAGGTGCTGAAGCCCTGAAAGCTATTGCAGGATCTATTTGTCTGGATAGTCTTACTTTGGACAGGGAATAGTTTTTATAGCTGATACTCTTTTGGTCATATCTAGTTTGATCCATGTTGTGTAACAGTACAGTGATTCTTAAGAATAGGGATAAAATGGGTTATAATTTTCCCAAAAAATGTTTTTATTATTTCTCAACCTTATGTATGCAAATATGACAAATAATGTTTTGGAAATGTAAAGA
>NW_015114922.1:37665-43852 GCF_001443285.1 Poecilia latipinna
TGACCCAGGTTAGCTGAGTGAAAAAAATTATATTTTGTGTATATTTTGTTCAAATTTTGTGCTTTATCCATAGGACCTGTTTTGTCCCTATTCTCAAGAATCACTGAGAAGATTTGGTTTAGCTAAGAGTGACTGCTAATAAAAGACAATAATAAAGTCTGGGCACCATTTGATTATCAGGAAATAATTGTGAGAAAGCTTCAGATTCTGATCACCTTAGTGATCAGAATAGAGCTTGTTGTTAAGCTCTATGAATCAGTATAACTCGCTTTTTGAGGAAACACTGATGAAACTGAACAGTGGTAATAAAATGTCTTATTTATTGCCGATTTACTGTCGATATTTCAGTTATCATGTAAACTGACTATATTAGATTTTCCTACGTTGAACCTTTCTAGGACACGGTGGTGGCTCTTCAGGCTCTGTCCTTCTACTCCAGTCTGGTGTTCAGTCCTGAAGGTTCCAGCACAGTGACAGTTCAGTCTCCCAGTGGTCTGCTGACCTTTGATGTGACCCCAGACAACAAGCTGCTCTACCAGGAGAAGATGCTGCAGGGCGAGGCAGGAAAGTACAGCCTGGAGGTGAAGGGGACTGGATGTGCCTCAGTTCAGGTCGGTGTTGTTCACTTCCTGCTCAGATTCACCAGGCCCTGCAAAGTGGTATTACAAATGAAACGTTCACACAACTTTAGAGGACACGTTTGTAAATGATTGATTTTGATGTTTCAAATATGTATGAATAATTTCATTAGTAAAATCACAAATACACTTTTGACTCATCAGCTGCTGCTTTCAGGGTAACTGGTGCTTCAGCTTAAATAAATAAACAGAACCATATTTATGTTTCTCAGATTTCTCATCAGTTCAACATCCCAACCTTTACCGATGCCACCACACTGAGAGTGAAGGTTGAACCAGAGGCTGACTGCAGCGTCACACCTCAGAAACCCAGACTGAACATTCAGCTGCAGTCCCTGTGAGTCACATGTGTGAAACTCAAGGCCCAGGGGCCAAATCCAGCCCCGCATACCTTTCTATAAATATTATGTTATGCTTACATATTATGTTGTCAATAAAATCAATGCAGTTTTTATATGCTTACTGCCAAATTATATCAATCAGTCTCTCCAGTTATTTGAGAATTATTGTTGAAATTCATGCAAAATCAACAAATCCTCACTTTTTTTGTGCTAATTGGGAGTTTATTGCAGATTTTTCTCAAAAAATTGTCTAAAACTTTCCTATTTATACTAAACAGCTGCCTCAGCTTTAATTGATATCAGATTATAGTCCATAAGCTATACAGTGAGTAATAAAATGTTGCATTTAAGTGCAAATATTGCAAATATTTCCAAATTGGTACCACAAACACACACAAAAAAAATCACAAAATTATAGAAGGACTGAAAAGATGTTCAATAGTATTGCTTAATTTTGAGAATTCATTGATATTTTAAAGTTTGTGAAAAGGTTTCATCAATACATTCTGGCACAACCGACCCTTTAAGAGCATATATGATCTTGATTGGGCCCAAAACAAAAACGAGTTTGACAGCCCTCCATCAAAAAGTGTCTAATTTTAGAAATAAAACCGTTTTAGACTGAAGGTGGTTTGTTGGCTGTATCAGGTACAGTGGAAAGGAGAACACTACGAACATGGTGATTGTGGACATCAAAGTTCTGACTGGATTCGCTCCAGTCTCAGAGACACTGAAGAAGGTAATGTTTACTACCAGACTGTCAAAGTTTGTCTCAGGCGTTGCCATGGTAACGTTAATAAACAGCTAGCTGGATGGTGTCTTTATTACAGCTCAGAGCTGCTCAGCTGGTGGACCGTGTGGAACACAAGGATGATCATGTTGTGATGTATCTTCGGGAGGTAAGAGAAGTTCCCAGCAGTAACAGAGGGTGGCGGTCTGCACATTTCTAAACCAGAGACTCATCAGTTCTTCTTCCAACAGCTACAGAGAGGAGTAGCCATCAACCACAGCTTAGAGCTCCAACAGGAGTTCCCAGTACAGAACCTGAAGCCAGCTGTGATCAAGATCTATGACTACTACCAGCCGAGTAAAGCCTGATTTCTTTACACAGCCTAGTCTGATGTGATTCTCCTTTAATTTATTATTTTTCCTTTCTGACAGGTGACCAAGCTGAGACCGAGTACAACTACCCTTGTGGTGCAGGTAACATTGTCTCACTCTCATGGAAAAATAGCAGCATGCATATTGCTTCATTTACGAGATTCAGCGGTAAAGACACTCTCACTAGCTGCATTTCCATCGACCATATCACTGGGCAATCAGTGAAATAAAAAAAATGTCTAAAAGCCATTTTGTTTTATACAAAATAGAAGTAGTAGAGATTTTAACAGATTGTTTTTCTTCTATTTGCAGCATGAAAAGTGAGGATCACATGAATACACTGACGTCAATCCAAATGAATTTAGACTTATACAACTTAATTCAGTTGTCAGAGGAAATTGACACATTTGGCCCTTTGGCTTGGATTTAATCTGAAGATAACTGAGTTTTGAAGTTTGTGAATGGACTCAGAATCATCCACGTCTATATCTTAATACACACAAAACCCTTGCTCAGGGGAAAGGGGAGTTTCATCAGACTTTTTTCCAATGAGTTTAGCTGGTAAGAAAAACTTTGGGCAGGTTGTTAAAACTTGGACTGATTTTCAAAACATTTGGTGGGTTTTTAGAAAGTGTTCATTGGAAAATTCAAAGATAGTTGCCACTGAGCAGCAGAAAAGCACAAAACGTTTGTACATTTTAATAAAGTGCAGTGTCCTTGCACTCAGTGAATTTATTTTTAAACACTCCTAATCAATGATATCGTCATTGATTAGGAGTGAGTAGTTAATTAAGAGTCACTGTGCAATAGTATTGTAAAAGAGAAATGCCAGTGGAGCTTTAACTTTGTGCCACAAGAAAAATTCTCATTGTCATCTCACTGTTTATCTTTAGTTGCAGTCAATGCAACTAAAGATAAATACATGGATGAGTTCTTTTCTGTAATAAACACCATTTAGAAACTGTATTTTGTGTTTACTTGTGTTGTCTTTGATTCGTTTTTCTGTTCTGAAACACAGAAGTGCAATAAAGATGCTTTAAAATAGGAAATAAGGAGGGGTCAAATACATTTTCACACCAGCAACAAAGCATTTCAAAGCGCTTGCATAATAAAAACATAACATAATAATCAGTTATTGATCCACTGTAAGGACTTTGGAGCTGGGTGATGTGCTCTATCTTCCTGGTTTTAATGAGAACGCCAGCAGTAGCAGTGTTAACTGGAGCTGGAGAATTTTTGATTTATTTACTTAGTTTTTTTTAAACAGATCTATGAGAAGAGTGTCACAGTAATAAATGCAACTAAAGATAAACACATGGATGAGTTACTCTAGATCTCGTTGGGACATTAGTCTTTTAAACTAGAAATGTCCTTCAGGTGGTGGACTGAAGAACGGTCTTTATCCGTCTCTGGATCAGGTCAGAATGAATCTCTTCACCCAGATTTTCATCAAGTTCTCTAGTTTTCAGCTGTAATAGCTGAAGCTGTGTGCTGACTGACTCTAAATCCTTCCTCTTTGGGTCCAAAGAGGAAGATAATAACTTGAGTTTTGCTTCAGTTCAGGTGGAGAAAGTTGCACCACATCCACACATTGATTTGTTCTAAACATCGGTTCAGGGCTTGGATGGGTTCAGAGTCACCTGGTGACATCATAGAGCTGCTTAAAATCTGTGCATCATTAGCACAGTTAAAGCAACTATTCCTATTTCTTGTTATAATCTGAGCTAGAGAGACCATGCCGATATTAAACAGGAATCCTAGGTTGGAACCTCAGGCTGCCTCACATGTAACTTGTCCGCTCTGATGAGAAGTTACCTACAATTAAGTCCTTGTTCTTCATATAAAACCTAAAAGGGTCAAGTACCAGAAAGTCTGACCCAGCTTGCTAGTTGCTTTATGTCAGAGTCAAATGTATCAAATGCTGCACTGAGGTCCAACAGAACCAATTATGTGGTCCTTCCACATTCTGTATTTATGTGTTTATCACTGAACCCTTTGATTATGTCTAGTCTCAGTACTGTGGTGACCAAAGAAACCGGACTGAAAGACGTCAAAGCGGTTAGTCACGGTTGACTGCTTTTTTAAAATAGATTTTTCTGATGAATGGAAGGTTGAAGATTGGCCTGTATTTGAGGTAGTGAATTTTTCAGATCGTTCTTGTTTTATTTGTGGTGTTCAGTGACTGCCATTTTTTAACCTTAGAGGAAAACATCTGATAAATTTACTACTTGACTCAGATCAGACGCACTCGCAGGAAAAGACCTTTAGGATATCAAAACAGCAGAAAACAGCAAAACAGTACACCAGGCACGTAAACCACAATGATTTTTGTAGTCAGTTGTCACCTATAAAATATTCTGATACAAAACTGCCAGAAAAATATACCTTGAACAGGCAACAAAAGCAGTACAAGACAATGGACCAGATTTCACAAACACAACACAAAAGGAGATGTTTTCAGGACTCAACTCCTTGGCTAAGTTGCAGCTGATTTCCCACAACATAGACCAAAGCTTCTGCGAGTTCGCATGGCTACTGATGACGGTGGATAAACAGTTCTCCTGAAACAGTAAGTTGCTTTCCCACCATTAACACATTGAACAGTAACAGGAGATTGGTTGACAGCTCTAAGCCCCGCCTCCTGGCTCTGATTGGTAATTGGTTTCACCAACCACCAATCAGTGCATTTTCTTTGGCGATCGCTATAGTATCTTAGAGAGGAGATGGAGGAGCTTGATATTTTTTCACAGATTGTCTGTCTCACCGTGCTGTGACGACATGGTGACAGTTTCAATCAATAAATACGGAAAACATGTTTTTGCAAAAGTTACATACTGCAGCTTTAAATATATCTTGATGGATACTGTTCTTACCCAGGAAATTGATGAACCAACTTCATAAAATGCTTCTGGTGTAGATTTAACTGAATTAAAGGGCAATGAGTAAATGTTCAGTGACTGTTTTAACAGCCGTTTCTGCCTATTGATTTATTACCACTAACTAAACAAAAGTTCAGACTACAATGTGTGTTGAAACAAGGGTCAAACAAACTTGTCCCAATCTTCTGACCTGAGGTTCTCTCATTGTACACACACCTTTGCACTTTCTTATGTTGAAATACTTGTTGCTGGAAAAGAGCGCACAAGAACGAATTTTTTTTTAGAGATGGATAAAAAGACATTTACAGTCATATTCAAAAAATTAGATCAAGCGTCCAGATGAGGTTAAAAGTACCTTTTGAAAATGTCAAACATAAAGAAGGTATCAAACATTCTTTCCATTAAGCCTCATTTCTGTATTAAAGATGTTTTTTATTGATCTGAAGTGATTTTCTAATCTTAAATATTGTATTTTCATTAGTAATTAAAAGGTAAAGGCTTGAGAGCATCCGTTATTTAGTCAATATATGTTACACTAGCTGAATATAATTAACTGAAGTGACTATGACTGTAAAACACAACACTGACACAATCCTGGAAAAGTGCTTTGATCAAAGTTACGATCGTCTAAAAAAATATGCCTCAACATTTTTATCAGTCCTGTGCCCCTGATTCTGACATGCAGTTTAACTAATTATTGTTTCATTCATTTTTCTCAGTAATGGCATGCTTTCCTAAAATACACAGCATTTTTTTTTCCACTCTGGAGGATATTAGCACATCTGATTTGTTTACTGATGAACAAAATCGACTCAGTTTCCCGTAAAGTGGGTAGGACCTGTTTGCGTAAGAAACTCAAACATCCCACACTGTTTAAAGGGCACCATTTCACCACTTTGCTCACTGTAAGGCTTTCACTGAGAGATAGTCGGAAAAAAAACTTAATTGAACAGAAACAATCCAATATCTACCAATACATCATAGAATTAAAAATACATTTGAACATATGCACAATAGATTTTGACCACATGTCTGTTTGAAAACCTTGACTGTGATCTTAATGGCAACAAAAAGATGTTTGAAAATAATATTGCAATCTAAACTAGAAAATTTCTGAAGAAATTTAAACGGGCCTGCCAAAGTGTGCCAGGCGGTTGGAAGCATAGACATGATATAAGAATAGACCATAGACATAAATACGTAGACCCCTCATGCAGCGGGTCGGCCC
>NW_015114922.1:46702-47180 GCF_001443285.1 Poecilia latipinna
TAAACTTTTGTCGTTTTTCTCAATTTATGTCGTCAATTTTACACAGAATCCCAATAAAAGTAATAGCTCACTTCTCGGCATCGAGCCGCACGATTTGATACCACTTTTGTGGGTGGGCATGCAGCAGTACGAGCCGCATTAACGGTGATGGAAGAATAATAAATAATAACTAGAAAATTCCTGCAGAAATTTTAAGGGGCCTGCCACCTGTGCCCATCCCTTTAAACCCAGCATTTCAAATTTGTCATGAAAAATAGATATAAGCACGCCTGACACGCTTAACCCAACACTAGCACAGAGTAGCTGTGAATATTGTCAGGTATATTATAATATATGTGTCACCATTGAAAAGCGAGACCGACGACTATAAGCGTCGCACATGTGCTTCTCAGTCATGGTCCAAAATAAAAAATATGAAGAAAGTTGGTAATAGTTAATTTCTAAAAACAATTTCAATTTTCATAGTAAAGATTTTAAT
>NW_015114922.1:50431-55942 GCF_001443285.1 Poecilia latipinna
AACATTGCAGGGTAAGAGTCCGAAAAGGGTGAAATCTTAGTGATGCTGCGAGTTCCTCAGATTAAAGTTTTTTCATTTTTTTAAATTTATGTCGTCATTTTATCTCAGAATCCCACTAAAAGTAATAGCTCCAATGCCGGGATCAAGCCGCTCGTTTTGATACCACTTTTGTGGGGTTTCTCGCAGCGGTACGAGCCGCATTAACGGTAACGGAAGAAAAATATGGAATAATAATAAAGAGATCCTTCTATTGGGTGTAGAACAATAGGTGCCTGCCATGCAATGCATGGAGGCAGTGACTGGTCAGTCACTGCTCTCCTTATGCATTGCTATGGGCAGGCCCCAATAAATAAATAAAGAGATTTATTTGACAGAAATTATTCTGATCATTTTTATATTGACATTAATGAACAGACACTTTTACAGTGTTTAATAAAATAACATATTTACATAATTCCATAATTGAATGTACATTTAACGTTTCAAGACGAGAAATTATTTTCTTGTATTTATTTTTATATATTTATTTGTATATATTTATTGTATTTATTTTAGCTTATACACTAATTTTAAACTTACCAAATGGAGGAATAGAGTAAGTCCATGTTACTCAACATGCTTGTGACTCTCCATAAGCTATTAAGTACGTTGTAGCTTACTTTAGCTAATATTTAGACTGCTTCTGATATCTGCAAAGAATTTCCTGTTTACTCATTTTTGACAAACCGAATGCACTTAAAAGCAGCTTTGAAAAGCTAAAATTGCTATCGTCAAACCATTTTCAACATGAAAGTGATGCATTTTCAAACATCTTTTTTCATTTTTTCTATTTTTCATTGCTTTATTTAACTTTCAAATTGCTACATAAGTCAGGGACGTTTTGACTAGACAGAATACTAATTCAAGATATCAATAATGTCATTCTGACTAGTCGGAATGTCAATTTAAGATATCTTAAATAGAAAAGCTGTGTAATTCAAGATATCTTGAATTCATTTAGAGATATCTTAAAAGGAATTTTGAGTAGTCAAGATTACAATTCAAGATATCTTTAATTCAGTTTTGTCTAGTCGTTATTTGCTTTTAAGATATCTATAATTTAGTTTTCCCTAGTCAAAACTATCTCCTATCCAAAAATGCATGATATCTTGAATTATGGAGATTAGAGCTACATTAGATATATCTTTAATTAGAATTATGACTAGTCAAAACCAAAATCGAGATATCTTGAATTTACTTTATGACTAGTCATAATTTAATTGTATGCATCTGAAATGTGTATTTCAGACAGCCAGTAATTCATTATAGATATCTTGAATGAAGTCTCCATTCAAGTCAGTGGTAAATCTGACATCATTTCAGATGATGTCAGAATGTAATTAGAGATGTCTGAAATAGTTATTTTGTCTCGTCGAAATATAATTAGACATATCTTAAATTGCTAAAACGTCTAGTCACAAATCAATTTGAGAAATCTGGAATGTAAAGGCGGTAAAACCGAATATATGTTAAAACGGCTTGCCACAGGCCTGTACTGTTCAGACTGTCATGAAAAGATCAGATACAGGTCGCATTACGTCAAAAAAATATTGGAATTGGGTCACTTCAGGCTGCAGTTTGAATGCGGCCTTTGTTAGTAGAAAACACGCTCATCTCTCAGTAATAGATTAACACTTATTGTTCAAAAAACATAAGATTTCTAATGCTCTTTTGACTTACACTACTTACTACTTAACAAGAATTGTGCAGTTAGTGAATTTTGCAGAAAAGTGAAAATGTTTTTTGTGTATATATCATTGGTGGTAAATATATTACAAAAGTAAAAATTTTATTTATACTTCGTTGCAGTTAGTTACCATAAAAAAAATGCTCATCTCTAAACACCAAATTAATAACTAATATTAACTAAACTAACTAACTAAACTTCAGCTCTTTTGAAATACTGCTTATCTGCTTAGACGCAAGAAATTTACAGTTGGTAGGTTTTGCGAGAGTAAAAATCAGATGTTTACTTCATGGCACTTTGTTACCAGAAAATGCCCTCATCTCTTAGCAACAGATTAACAACAAATATTGCTATTTTTCAAAAAACATAAGTTTTCTTTCACTACTTACTCCTCAACAAGAGTTGCGCAGTTAGAGAATTTTACAGAAAAATGAAGTTTTTTGTGTCATTGGTGGTAAATGTATTAGAAAAGTAAAAATTTGATTTATACTTTGTGGCAGTTCGTTACCATAAAAATACGCTCATCTTTTAAGACCAAATTAATAATATTATTGTTTGTAAGACTTAAGCTCTTTTGAAATACTGCTTATCTACCTAGACAAGAAATTTACAGTGTGTAAATTTTGCAAAACTAAAAATCAGATGTTTACTTCATGGCACTTATCAGAATTCTGGTAAAAATTGATAGGAGGGACTGAATGCGAATTAACTTTTTCAGCGCATCAAATGGTAACATTTAAATGGACTTTGTCCTTTTTAAAAAGTCAGGTTAAAGAAAATAAATGCATTAATACTTTGTATTGCCAAATGTGCAAAGCTTTCCTGACATTTTCCAACACAGCCATGAGAGGCAGCTGGTAATGGGAGTTACACCGTTTAATTTTCCTTTGGGATCAATTAAATATTTTTGAATTTAATTTTTTTTATCCATAGGTGGGATCTAATTAACAGCAGAATCTAGAGGACCTGTAAGCACTGAAGTGAACTAGTTTCTGTAAACTAGGTAATAGTTTCTTGTGGATGAACAAACAATATAAATGTTGTTGAGCCTGTGGTTTATCCTGAGCTACTGTCACCTCAGTAAACACTGTCTGTCTTTTCCTTCTCTCTGGATCATCAACTATAAAATCATATCCAGCTGGACATATTAATGTCAGGGCATTAACTGGTATCACAGCACAAAGTACTAAGTGATGTTCTGCTTAATGTCAGTGTTAGTTAAATTACCAGTTAGATCTAATGTTTATCTCATTCTTTCAAGGTCCTTCAAAGAGTTGTTGATGCTGATGGCTGTGAGCAGGAAGGACCTCCTGTAGCAGTCTGTGTTACAGCATCTGACTGAAGACACTGTTTTCTATGAAAATGAAGAGGACACTCAGAGTTGGTCGTACTCTTTCTTAATGAACATTATTGGTGTTTCCTGCTATTAATAATAACTGGTTGAATGTTCTCTTTAATAGATTTGATTAAAGTAATGACTGATTTTTCTGATATGTAATTTCAGGTGACATCTTGAAAGTAAGACAGAAATGTCGCCTGGCTGAAGATGTCAGACCTCAAAGCAGAAGCCCAAGAGGATCAGGGTAAAAAGTTTTATAAGGCAGTAATTAGGATTATTAGCTGCAAAGAGAGAGAGAGAGAGAGAGAGAGAGAGAGAGCTGTTCATGGTTTCCTCCAGCTTGATCCCTTTATGTTGCTTCAATGTGATTAGGAGTTTTAAAAATCACCTGCCTTGACTACAGTATGACAGACGACTTAGAAATACATGACAATCAAGTATTAATGGACAAAACTTGTTTTAAATAAATAAATCATGCTGATGTTTATGCAGGTTTTTTTTTTTTTTACTTTTTATTTTCAATAACTGTTTTATATCAACATATACACACAGCAGAGATACTGAAAATACAAACTCAGGTAATAAAGGTACATAATAATGATAATACAAAATAAATTCAAAAAGTACACGAACAAGAAAAAATAAATAGAGGTGTCAAGGTTACAGTACGAATTTAGTTATAGGTCCCCATCTTGTTTCAAAGGTCTCCATTTTAAGTTGTTGTCTTGATGTTGTTTTTTCCATTATATAGACTTTTCTAATCCTATCTCACCACTGTGTAATACTGGGTGGTTGTGGCCTTTACCAAGCATACGTTATACACTTTTTTGCATTCAGAAGCAGAACTCTGATCAAGTATTTATTGTCTTTGTCGATCATGTCCGTGGGTTTATATTTTATATTCTATATTCCTAGAATATAAACAGATATATCCAGATCTAATTGAATGCCCAAAATACTTTTTATATCTGTTTGGACATTTTTCTAAAACTCGACCATCTTCAGCCAATCCCAAAATATATGAGTAAAATCCCCCACCTTTCCACAATTTCTCCAACAAAGCTGGGATGTTTTACCGTATTTAGATGTGATGATTGGAGAGTTAAAGAAACGCATCTTAACTTTCCAATCAAACTGTCCAGTCCATTTGAACTTTACTTTTTTCTTTTAGTTGTGTTGGAGATTCATCTGTTAGCATCATTGCTACCGACTTACTTTCATTAGACGTGTATCCAGAAATATTCCCGTACTCTTTAAGGCTTTCTAGTAGAGCTGGCACTGATCGGAGTGGTTCTGTTAAGAGTACTAATAGATCATTGGCAAACAATGGTATTTTATGTTCCACCCCTCCTTCATCTTTTATTCCCTGGATTTGTTTATTCTCTTATTGCGTCTGCCATTGGTTCAATATTAACCACGAATAGTAGAGGACATACACAGTCCCCCTGTCGAAATCTGGAGATCAAAAAATTCTGAACAATACCCATTAATTCGAATTCGGGATTTTGAATTTTTATAAATTGTTTTCACCCATTCGACAAATTGCTGAAAATCCAAATCTTAGTAGTGTCTGGTATAGAAAACTCACTTTTACCCTGTCAGAAGCCTTTTGGGCATCCAAACTAATCAAGAGGGAGGGTTACAATTTAAATTTTGTATATGACATTACATTTAATGTCCTTCTAATGTTGCTTGCTCCCTGCCTGCCTGGAATAAATCCCGTTTGGTCTGGGTTGATCAATTTAGCTACACGTTTTTGCATTCTTTCTGACATTATACTTGTTAGTATTTTTAAGTCATTGCATAATAAATTCACGTGTCTATATCCTTCGCACATAGTTGGGTCTTTACCCTCTTTACAGATATAATGGCTTCAGACCATGTTTCAGGGGGTCCCCCACCGTTAGTACGTAGTTAAACATCTTACATAATACTGCCGTTAGTTCTTCTCTAAATGCTTTGTAAAACTCCCCTGGTAGTCCGTCTGTCCCCGGGGATTTGTTGTTTTTGAGTTTTTTAATAACGTTCAGAATTTCCTGTGGAGTTATAGGTCGGGTCATTTCCAGCGACTCTTCTTCTGATAAAGTTGGGAGGTTAATTCTTTTGAGAAAAGAGGTTGTTTCATCGTCCTGAGTATTTTTGTCCAAATCATCATATAGTTTTTTTATAATAGTCTGTGAATGCTTCAGCTGTTTCTTTGGGTTGTGTTTTAGTCTGCATAGTTGAGGGGTGTTTTATTTTGGAGACGTGCCTATTTACTTGGGCTTTCCTAAGTTGAAATGCCAAGAGGCAACTCGCCCTGTTGCCCATTTCATAGTATCTTTGATTTGTAAAGAACCTTCTGCTTTGACAGTTAGTATCTCCTCCATCATCAATCAATCAATCAAATTTTATTTGTATAGCACATTTCAGCAGCAAGGCATTTCAAGGTGCTTTACATAATTAA
>NW_015114922.1:59049-67793 GCF_001443285.1 Poecilia latipinna
TTTGCCTTGAAAGAAATACCATTTTCCTCGACATTTAGTGACTTTAATGCATTGACATTTAATCAATCAATCAATCAATCAATCAAATTTTATTTGTATAGAACATTTCAGCAGCAAGGCATTTCAAGGTGCTTTACATAATTAAAAACAAAATAAAAACAGCATGACATTGAATAAACAGTAAGAAAGAGAAAGAGATTTTAAAAAAAGATAATAAAAAAAGATAAAAACATATTTTTGTTACGGTATTTAAGCGCCTGTCGTCGCCGGACTCCGCCGTCCGTTTAACACGGGTTTTATCCAGGCCCCGTCGCCTAACAGGACAAAAGTTGAGGTCAGACCTCTGTGCAGGCCAAGGTGTGTTAGAATCATGGCAACAAACCAACAAAAGGTAAATAACTTTTTTTTTCTTCTCAGACAGAGTAAGCTGTGTAATGTAGCTGGATGCAGATAATGTTAGCTAATATTTCACGCTAAGCTTGTCAGCTTGAATAGGTGTCAGATGAATAGGTGACTCATTTTTCAATCTATGTTCAGCGGTTTGTAGCATTGGTTGCATTTACTTGAGTAACTTGTTGGCAGGGCCAGTAGTTATAGGAGCATTTCTTCTCACACTACTTTTTAGCTTCTTCTTGAGTAATATTGTGAACTATTGCTATTCTTTCATTTGAAGAAATATACTGCAGAGATTGGAAACATTGGATTCTTAGATTTCTGCAACATATGAGCTCATGTTAAAACTAATCTGAGTGTAATTAACATTTTCTACATGTCACTGTTTACATCATTACTGTTTTTTCTTTGTATTAATAAACATGGTTATTTTTATTTTATTTGATAGGTTACATAGACATTTATTTGTGTATTTATTTTAAAAATAAAAGTCTGTACTGTGCCTCCCCCCGCCAATATAAGCCATTGCCTCCACCAACCCTTCACCTTCTATCCAAAAATTCTTGATATGCAGAAGTGCTGAGTTCCTTTACCAGAACTCGGCACTTTAGTGTATCAGGGGCCGAGCTGGGAAAACCAGCCCACACTGTTAACCTTTACACTTGACACAGTGCAGTACAACAGGTCCTGTTCTCCAATCAGATAACATGACGTCGCTGCTCTGGAGTCCAGGGCTTTATTCCACTTCAAGTTGAAGCAAGTGACAAAATGTTTGGATGCTAACGATTATCCTTCAAAACTCAATTCATGAAGGTTTCTATATTAGATTAAATTTGTCATTGAATAGCATTATAGCCATAGAATGAAGTTATTAGTGCAACTCTGTTTAGCATTTTGACAATCAATCAAGACATAGACAGAAGGGAAAAGTCTATTTGTCCTCGCCGTGATGCTCCTTTATGTTCTGTCAGGATCTTGGGTTATTTGAGTTTTTTGTAACTTAAAATTTGATCATCTGTTTATTTGCGTTTGGCTTTGGTTGTTCTGCTTTTTCTGTCTCCCTTGCTTTTATTTAGATTCTTCTTCAGCTGTTGTTTATTTGCTTATCGTTGGTCATTCCTTGTTACATTATTTGCCCGACTTCTGACTTCTCTCTCTCTTTCTTCAGTCTGTCTCTCTGGTCTCATCTCACAGCTCCTACTGTTGTCTCCCTCAAGTTCCTGTCCATTTTTTCTTCTCTCTCTCTCTCTCTCTCTCTCTCCCTCTCTCTCTCTCTCTCTCTCTCTTTTAAATTAAAAACATTAAACACATTCCAGTTGGTTGTTTGAGCATGGGATCGTTAAAATAGTGGCTCCCAAACCTGGTCCTCAAGTATCTCTATCCTCCATGTTGCTTCCAAGCTCCTGACTTAAAAGAACAGGCTTCTGCAGCCCATCATCTTTTCTGCTGCACTTCCATCCTCCCTTGAATTACAGCTTTCTTCCACCACAGCCATAAACACTACTGCCTTTTGTCTGGGAAAAAATGACTTTAACAAGAGTCCAAATGAGAAGTAAAATATTTTTTAAAAAGACAAAAGAATCTGTCAAGTCTACTTTTTCTTACAGTTCATTCTAGGTGTCTTTTATAGGTTCTTCCCACTAGATCTTGTTACAGCAGGTTCCTGTTTGTGGGTGTTTTCCAACAAAGTGATTGATTGAGCTGTAGATGTAAAGTTATGAACTGTTATCCATATTTTTGTGAAGCTCGGCACAGATGGTCTTGCCTTTTGCTAAGAAAATGGGATTGAACCTTTGATGTTAGATGACAGCTTTTATTCTTATGTAGGGCCCAACATCTCATTTTATTGTCCATGTTATTGAAAAACAACAAACAAAAAGAACAGAAGGCAACAGTGAGACGTTCAGCTGCTGCACCAAACCAGGACTGAGCCAAGAAAGTGCAATTGTTTTGGTCCTTTATTCTTCCTCAAAGATTTGGACCCTTGTTCTATACTTTGCGTCTCGGCTGTTGAGAACTGATTGCTTCCTGGAAGCGTGAACTGAGTTGAAGTTTGAAATTTTACCCAATCCCTAAAGTTTGCCTGCTACGAAGCTTACCAGAAAGTGCCTGCATTGTAAACAGCCATCCTCAATTAAAAAGAGAGAGAAGTACTGATCCGAATGAAGCGACTGTTAATAATAACATTTTTGGAAGTGTGGCCAACACGGACTGAACAGATTTGTTCACTTCCTCTGCTGTCATTGCTGAAACTACAGACAGACTTCAGTCCTACAACAGTGCAGAAAGTCATCATTCACAACTTGTTCTTCTGTTTGCTGATCGATCCGGTTAAAAAAAAATCCACTGAAGACTATCCAAGTCAAGGGGAGAAAACCCCGGCTGTGTTGAAAGCCATAATTTTTTTTTTGAGCAGAGTTGCTTAGGGAGGCAATGGCCAGGCTGATCCATCCTGCTCTCTGGCTGAAAAATGAGTTGAGTCGTTCAGAACAATCACGCATTAGTTTCACATTCAGAGGGGTAAGAAAATTCCTCAAGGTTGTTGGATGACATGAGGCTGAGAACAAAATGATACATTTTCTGTTATGCAATTTCGACAGTGAGAACCAATTTTTGGTGCAATTGCCCAACCAAGCTGAGCTCTTCAGCCAACATTTCTGGAACTGTGGAAGGCATCATCCTGCCTTGGTTCAATACCAAAGAATGACTGTAGACCTGCTGCATTACATCCTCAATCATCCAGGTCCTGGAGTGACTCCTGTTGGCCTGTCAGGGAAACATAGCAAGCACTTTTCAGGACAAGGTGGAAAGGCCTCTTCACTAAGAGGCCTAAGTGAAGAGACCTTTCAGTCACAAAAATATTTTGGTGATTGACTTGATACAGTGAGGTTGAAAAGCTTAGTGAAAGTATTTCTGTCACGCATCATGTTATATTCACTCCGAACATCTCAATAAGGTTTGATAAACAGCCAATTGCTTGTTTTTTGTCTCATGACTTCTCTGCAAAGTCTGAGCTGCAGTGACCTTTGTAATCTGAGCACGGTAAACAGCGACAAGCAGACGATCGGTTCTCCCTTTACTCTGAGCTCAACTCTCTGATTTTATATTTCAAAGGCTAAAATTATATCTACAGCTTTCATAACTCAATCCATGTACTTGACTCGTGAACAAGAAAATCGAAGTTGTGTTGTGTAATTTTGTGAATAAATTATGTCGAACTGTTAATATTAATATTAACACATTTTATTTTTAGGCTTCTTTCTTTGCACTCAAGGTCAGCTTCAATCAATGAACCTAAGAAGAGACATATCATTCAAAGACACTATAAAAATAAAAGAAAAAATGTTATTTTAGTGAAACAGTGCAGTTGGGATTAGAGGGCATAGAGAACAACAGAGTCTACAGACAATAAAGTTACTAAAAGACTTTGATAAGAAGTCAGGGAGCTTCTTCTCAAGGCCTTTATTCAGTGTTAACTCTGATCAAAGCAAGTGTGTTTGTTGTGTAGGTGTTTTGTGATGTGAGAGTGAAGATGGGTGGAGTCTCTGTTATCTGCAGCTATTTATGAGGTAGTGATTGACAGAATCGTCACAGTCAGTCATGGGTCTTTCTGGGAGCCAGATGTGGACATGGACGCTGTGGGTCATCTTTTGCGGGACATGGGTCGCCCCAATATCGGCCGAGCCGTAAGTTTATATGAACTTTTTGGAAGATTATTCGCTTTATTTGAAAGAGTGTGCATAAGACTGACATGACACTGTCAAAAACATGACATAACACATGTCATGAACATGAAGGAGTCTTTATGAATGTTTATTACTGTTGTCATAAAGTGTCATTCGGTAAATAATGACACTTTTAATGGAACTTTTAGAGCAACTTTGCATTAAAAGTGTCATTATTTACCGAATGACACTTCATGACAACTGTCATAAACATTCATTAAGACTCCTTCATATTCATGACATGTGCTATGTCATGTTTTTGACAGTGTCATGTCAGTCTTATGCACACCCCGTCAAATAAAGTGTTACTGAATATTCATAATTGATTGGGTTTGAATATAAATTGCAGGTATTCAGCAGTGAGATCATAGCTGTCTGTGTGGATCTGTCTGCAGACATTACATGGTGACCATGCCTGCCATTCTTGAAGCTGGAGCTCAGACCAAATTGTGTGCGAGTCTCATGGAGCCCAATGAGTCTCTGACCATGACTGTCACTCTGACTTCACAAGAACAGACTACAATCCTCCATGAGAAGACCTCCGGGGAGGAGTTTCTTGAATGCATCCAGTTCCAGGTCAACCTTCGAGAAACATTTTTTTGCTGTCTATGTACACACATAAAAACAAGCCATTCATTATTGTAAGTAGACTTCTTTTTTGACTAAAAAAGAAGGATGAGAAAAAAATATCTTGCTGTCACAGGTCCCTTCAGTGGAAAACGAAGAGGTGACAAAATTTGAAGTTGAGGTGCGAGGAAAGATATTTTACTCAAAAGAAGTGAGGAAAGTCCAGATCAAAGCCTACCAACCACTGACCTTCATCCAAACAGACAAACCCATCTACCTCCCTGGACAAACAGGTAACTGGAACATCTGGTTAATAGAAAACTGTTTCAATCAATGTTCTCTTTGGAAACCCACTGATGTTTGCATGTAATGCAGCAAAGTGGAAATCCTTCATCAAATAAACTCACATAGTTTCTTAAAACTTCTCCCAGTTCATTTCAGAGTGGTCTCAATGGATACAAAGTTCAGACTCGCCAATCAGATGGTAAGTGGATAAATTTAGTTCTCTAGAAAAAAAAAATCAATTTAGAGTCCAAAGAAATCAAAAGGTTAATCTGATTACTCCTCTGTGATCTGTGAAGTGGGAAACTTTGACTTTCAAACAAACAGCTTTAAGAGTCCAGGTGGAAAACATGGTGAGATGTCAAAACACTAACATGCTAAACACAAACTAACAATCATTTATCTGAAAAGTGAAAATCTGAGTACCTTCAGGTTGGCTTTTTTTTTCTTTTAGAACAAATCAAAAAGTTAGTTTGATTACTCTTTGAAACTTTGATCTTCAAAAATACAGGATGAGGAGTTCAGAGAAAACATTAAAAACTAAAAGGTTAAATGTAAACTGATAATCATTTATCTGAACCAGGTAGCAGTGAGTTCTGGTTAGCTAACACTGGAAACGGAGTGCTTTGAAAATGGACTTTTACTCTTGGAGCTTTTCCACATTTTCCTACGTTACTTTCACACACTTTATGGTATTTGTTAGCGTATGGAATAGACCAACACAAGCTAGTGTTGTTTTGTGAAAAATGAAGAAAAATGATGGATAGTTCTCAGAAGGTTTTTGAAGTTAAAATGCTAATGCTAACCTCAGAGGAGTTGAATGTATTCAACTCCTCTGAGGTTTGTGGGGTAATTGCAGCACATTTACATAATTTTCGAACTTAGGGACCATTATATTTCCACATTCTTTGTGAAACATATCAAACTCAAGCAGATGTAAAAATCATTTGATAATTTTGCCATAGTTATGCAATTGGATTTGGGACTTTGAGCCTCTGTAGTTCATGAATAGGCTAGAAGAAAACCTGTTCAAACTTGAATTGTTAATTTGCCTTCTATTCACTGCTTTGCTCCCAGAAGAATCTTCTTTGGAACGTCATGCAATAATAAAAATATTAATCATTTCAGGTTGTTACTCTAAACTACAAAATGAATAATCGTGGCACCACTGAGTAAAAATGAAATTTGTCATGTTAATCAGGTTTTTGTTCTTAAGTTTAACTCAGTCCCTTCTTTGTCCAACAGTACAAGATCATTGAACTTGAGGTAAGAAGAAGATACACAATCTTTTTTTGTCTTAAGCACAGAAACAGTTCAGCCTGTAAGTTGAGGGTTTTTTGCAACAGCTGGCTTTTTTTTTTTTCATTTGTGGCAACTATCCAGGGGCGCAGTTAGCAGGAAATAATTTTTCAGTTTCACTTTTAACCTTGTAAGTTCATCTCAGTGCACTTAAGAAGCACAGAGAAACTCAACATGAGTCCAATTTGAAGTTTTTACTGTTGAGGTGAGATGTGCAAATGACACATATGGTACAGCTCTCATTGTGATGTACTTGACTAAATAGGATCCAAACAACAACAGGATTGGACAGTGGCTCAATGAAACATCCAGCAGCAAAATACTGCAGCTCTCCTACAATTTAAACTCTGAAGCCCGTGAAGGAACCTACAGAGTCTCTGTGACAGTTCATACAAATAAGATCCAGCACTACTTCAGAGTGGAAAAGTACGGTATGTGAGGAATATTTTTTTCTTGATTGTTTTACACATAGTCTTTTCTCTTTATACCTTCTTGTTAACACGTACTGTTTTGGTGTTTAGTATTGCCTAAATTTTCCATAACCATGGATGCAAAAGACGAAGTCAGTATTGGGCAGGAAGAATTTGAAACTAAAGTCTGTTCAAAGTAAGTACAGGATATTTTCTAACAAATAAGCACCAGAATAAATCAGTTTAAGCAGTTCCTCTGGTGACTCTGGTCTGCTCTAATTTAACCAGGTATACATACGGACAGCCTGCGCCAGGAAGTGTTACAGTGAAGGTCTGCCGTCCTCTTCAGATTTATGGTTATGATATACCAATGCTTCACATAAATCCAGAAGACCATAAGATAACGCCTCCCTGTGAAACGATGACAAAACAGGTAGAGTGACACATGCTGAATGTGTGCTGGGACGAATCAGCAGTTTGTTTGATTCATTTATACAATCAGCATTAACAGGATTCAATCTTTTTCTATTATTGATTTAGAGCCCGTTTATTTCTTCACTAGGTTAGATGTGAAATTTGATCCATTTTTAAAATATAGACCAGCACACTTTTGTCCCTCAACCCAGCCAGAATTTCATGCCAAGTTTGAGCAGTCTAACGTTCAATCAATATCCAAATTTAGCAAAAGGCAAAAAGAGAGAGAGAAAAAGAACATATTTATGACTGAGATGAATTGTTCTTTTTTTTTTTCTCAGATTGGAGTTGTCAGATGTAGATGTACTTTTGTTTAGCCATTCAGCACCCTTGTTATAGAGCTTACTGGTTACTAAGGGGTAAATCCAAGTGGTGGCTAGCTGAACTAACTGCAAGTTAGAGAAAGCCATGTTAATTTGTGACATTAGTGATATTAGCTTGGCTTAAAGTTTCTGTCATGTAGCGATGGAGTGAAACAGGGTGTGCAATGCAGTCTGTTATTTTAAGGAGCTCGTTTCAAAGAAATGTGAAAGTCTAAAATGATGGTTTCAACTTTTTGTCTGTTTGGTGGGTCACCATTATTTTTTGCAATTTGGCTTTTCAGGTGGACAAAACAGGCTGCGCTATGTTTGAATTTAACATGTCAAGTTTCACCAAAATTGACAATAAGATATTATATGATAGACTTGATGTAAGTGCCACTATGGAAGAGGAAGGAACAGGTAAGTCTTGTTTACATGCTTTATGTTTCTTTTGTTAAAGCGGACTTTTTCACATTGACCCACGCAGCGATAAGATGGCTGTCATGACATGGAATATGTTTTTACATTCAGGTATTTCTCACTCACAAATGAAGAGTATAGCAATTTCATATGTAATTGGAAAGCTGGCTTTTGTTGATCCTCCCAAGATTTATGACCAAGGCTCAAATTTGGAAGGAAAGGTAAGAATGATAAAGAGTTATCAAAAAGTATTTGTCCCCTTACACATTTTTTGCTTTTTTGTTACACTTTTGCTTTAGATCATCAAACAAATGTTAATATCAGACAAGGATAACCTGAACAAGGACAGAATATAATTTTAACATTATAGTTTAATTTATGTTATGAGAAAACAACCTGGTTCTGTGTTAAAAAAACTGATCACCCCGCTTCTTAAATCAATAACTATTGGTAAACAGTTTTTGAACAGCATGTTCAATTTTTCCAGCTCCATAAAGGAATAATCACTGCTTCACTTGTAAAACTTGAAAATAATCTAAAAAGACACTGTCTGACAAGATGAAGCAACCAATCATGTCTTGGTGTAATGTAGTTCAAAAACAGATCAAATCAATGACATGTTTCACTTTTAAAAAGTTGCACAGCAATTTTTTAAAATTGCTGTGTTTTTTGTTCTTTAACTGTAGCATCAATTAGCAAAAGTTTGGTGCAACTGCATATTTGTCAAACTCACTATACAAGATAGTTCTCAGTGCTACGCTGGTACAAACGTTAAAATTTCGCGCAGGCATACAACGGTGGAGGGCAAAAAGACTAACCTTTTACATGTCATCCATAGCCGCGTTAACTCAGTGAAACTTAAAAATGTAGGT
>NW_015114922.1:72306-81736 GCF_001443285.1 Poecilia latipinna
GTATATATATGTATATATATGTATATATATATATATATTTATTTTTTTCTAATCATGTTGGTCAATGTATAACGCAAAATTGTGTTTTCTATAGGTCAAGGCAGTTCACTACAATGACACACCCATTCCTGACATGCCGCTGTACTTGTTTGAGGGTCATGTTTGGTCTCCAAACTTACTGCAGAACCTCACAACTGACATAGATGGCTTTGCTTCATTCTCTATCAACACAGAGACATTTAGTGGAGATGTCTCACTCACTGTGAGTAAATCACGACTCTAAAACAGTGGTTTTAGAGCACAACTCCCCCTAAACAAACAAACCCTCTCGCAATCTCTTATAACCACCATCAGCTCTCCCTAAAGCTTGTTTTCTGTACAAACAGATAAGTTCCTTGCCAACATTGGAGTACAATGCATACAGATCGACTCACATTCGGGGAGGACTTCACAGAGTTCAGCAGTCCCAACCTCCTTCTGACGAAACCAAAAGCTCCAGCTCCTTGAAGATCAAAAAGAGCGACACAACACTTCCATGTGACAAAGAGGTGGAGATCTCCATTGACTACACTTTTGTTCGCGAACCACAGGGATCCGTGGACATTATGTATCTGGTGAGTAATTTCTCTGGTCAACGCTATTATCAATTATCTTATGAGTATTGAAATGAACTCCACTGACAGTTTCACATCAATGCTGTCTTTGTGGTGGTTGGTTTTTGCAAGCAGTGCTCTGATTGCTGGCCTGAAGGCAGAACTTTAAACAGTTTGTGACCTGGATGAGTGTGGTCCTAAGAAATGGACCACATTTCTTAGGACCACACTGCCCTTTACCGTACCTGAGACCTGTACAAGTCCTGGATGGAGGGAAGGTCACCCCGATGAACCTCTCCTCAGATCCAATTGCTCATTGTAGTTTGGACTTCTCATGCTTTGCAAATGAGCCAACCGACAATAACGGATGTGGACAGGACAGACTCAGTAATGACAGTACAGAAGATGACCACCAGCTCCTGTGCAAGGTTGTACCTCTTGAGCTGCTGCAGGAAAAAGACTCTGTTGACTCTAACAGTGTCTATTAGTAGGAACCCTCTCCGGGTGGTTCCTAGGAACCAGAAGTGATCCACAGTAGAAACAGTATTGCTGAGGATGGTGAAGGAGGAGAGTATAGGAGATGTTCTCCGGAGGTCCACTGTCGTCTCCTCAGTCTTGAGCAAGTGTCAACCTACTGTCATATTTTGTGTTACCTGTGTTGCTTTGGACCAATATCATGTATGTGATCAGAAGACCTTCAGTTACAGGATTAAGTCCCATTTCCTGAACCAAGAGTGAGATGTTTGGGTTTCCTTACTGGACCAACCACCCCTGCAATCTTATAAAAGTGGAAAACAATGGATGGGTGGATAGGTCATACCTAAACTAAAGACTTTCTGATTCAGTGTCAGCATTCAGTCTTTGGTAACAGTCAGCATCCCACAACTTGACCTTGTATACCTTGCAAAAATCTTTAAAATTGTGAGGTGATCTCAGGTCTTGAGCCTCTTTCAGGTCAACCCACAGATTCTTTTCAGACGTAGTTCTGGGAAACTCCAGCTACATCTGAAGAAAAGTAACCTCAGGCCATGATGTTGCCACCACCACGTTTTATTGAGAGCATGGTGTGTTTTGGGGTATAGTTTAAATTTCCCCTTAAGGTTGGTAAGATGTTAGTCAGTTCTGGATGTTTTCTTTGGAGGAAATGTCCTACGTCTTGTAAACCTACTTCTTAGAGCAGACGTATGGAGAGTACAGAAGACTGTTGCCATATGGAGGACATAATCAGTACTGTCTTTGTCAAGCTCTTGGAGGCCTCCTAAAAGCTACAGCTGTGTGATCCTCCTTTGGGTCAAACATAGCCACTTCTGTTTTGTTTTCATTGAACTGTCAGTGTGTCTCAGCACAGCTGTGGCTACTATCCACTAGATTGTCAACATCAATGCCACCCTGGTCCAACCTGGACAGGTCTACTGGGGGCAACACTGAGACAGATTTGGTTTGTTATTTCTTTGTCAGCAATTAATAGCATTAATTTCTCTAAAAATGCTCAGGTCGTATATAGAGGGGCTATTGGCGATGGAGGACAAACACAAGTTCAAGTGGAAGACAAACCAGGTGTGTGAAGACTGACGCTTCACTCAATCAAATCATTTCTTTTCAGATTTGAAGTCATATGTCAGTGAACTTAATGGATCTGTGTAAGAATGGCTGCATGGTTGTTTGTAAGGCAACTGCGTGTTTAAAACTGTTTTGTTTTCCAGTGACTGAGGGTGAGGTGTCCTTTAAGCTGACCGTGTCTCCTGACATGGCACCAGTGATCCAGGTTGTGGCTTACGCTGTCCTCCCCAGCAAGAATGTTATCGCTCACAGCGCCGAGTTCTCTACAGAAAAATGCTTCAGTAATAAGGTCAGTAGGAAAGAGAACACGTTGCACCAAACATAAATCACACTTGCATCTTAATCTTGACACTAGCCTTCTACTAGTTTCTAAAAGAACAACATAATTCATGTTAAGGACACTGCAAAGCAAAAGTTACATTTATTTAACACCTCAAAGTTGCTCTATAAAAATAGATTCAACAATTTATTTGGTAAATCATGTCATGTGTACATCATATGTGCTTGTCAGGTGTCTGTGGAGTTTTCTCCATCTTCAGCTGTTCCAGGAGAGGTGACCAAGCTGCAGCTGACGTCTCAACCCAACTCCCTGTGTGGGGTCAGCGCCGTCGACCAGAGTGTTCTCATCAAAGAACCTGGAATGACTCTGGATGAAGACAAGGTAACAGCTAACCACATTTAGCATTCCTTACACACATATCTTCCATGTTTTGAAGTAAAAGGGAAGTTTATACAAACAATATTGGGGAAAAAACAAACCCTTTTTTTCCTCTTTTCAGATATTTTCCTTGCTGCCTGTCAGGGAAATGTCATATATACCATACCAGGTTGCAGATCCTGTCAAATGTTTACATGTGAGGCCAAGGAGATATGTTTTACCTTATCCAGGTGATGAAGATGATGCCCATTCAGTTTTTCAGGTACCGACTGACAGCAAAGTAAAACATATTAAATCTAAACATGCAGCCTTCTTTTAAAATGCCATTTTATGTACTTTTTACTGTTTTGTCTAAAACTGTACAGAAAGTAGGACTGAAAACAGCAACCAATTTGGTGATGAGAATCCCAACGTGTCTCAGATTAAAAGGAAGAGAATATTATCAAGGTGTGTCACTGTGGCAACCATCAGCTTGTCAAGTGGTACAGCAGAAGAAATAACCTTAAAAACAGAAAGTGTGCCAATTTTTATTTGTATCTGTTTTACTTTTTTTCTGTGTTTTTAAAGGAATACCACAAGCGTATGGTGTTCAGTTAAGCAGAATGGGTGCTGCACCGGGTCTAGGGTATGCATCAGGCCCTGATATGCTTCCTGAACCAGTAGAAACAGTTCGTACCTTCTTCCCTGAGACCTGGATATGGGATCTTGTGGAAACTGGGTAAGACTTGCTTGTTCATCACCCACAGGGTCAATACAATCTAATGGCAGCATCTTCAAGGAGTTAGCACTATCCTTCAAATTTCCAACTCTGTCGACATGCTAAAAAAACGTGGCAGTGAAGGCGGCCGCACTAACCTGTCATCACTTTGTGAACATACAAACTTCCAGTGTTCCTCACAGTCATGTTGATAAAATGCATACTTTAATCCACTTCTATTTAACTTTGTCTGTGAAGTGCATGCTGAAACTTATCAGTGATTTGTGTTAATTTACCAAAACATCTCTACAAATACAGTTTGTATCTGAAATTTAACCATGAAACGTCCCATGTTTTATGACACAGACACTTAAAACAAGTGAAAAACATAAAGAAACAGTTTTTAAACTGATAGATGAATATGAGAACTAAAAAAAGTTATTTTTCCCATACATAATAATCATAATCCTTTTTATGCCCGTTTCCCTGTCTTGTGGAGGCCTACTATTGGACCTTATTGAGTTAAACATTTTTTTTAACATAGCATCACCTTTAGGTTAGCTCTTCAAATTTGTAAGTCAAGGCTACTAACGTTTAGGTGAGTAACGGTGTGAGCAGGCCTGTCAGGATAAATATCGAAATAAACGATAATATTGTTGTGTTGAGATGATTTTCAAGTAATGTAATAGTAATGGCATAATAATGCAAGAACACATTCTTAAAGATCACTAAACTTCAAATTCTAACAAACATTTACCACTGGAGCTAGAAGACATTTTAAATATCCAAAATAAATAAACACAATATGTGGTTGAAATATATAGTAGAAGCTACTTTAAGGAATATGTATGCATTGTGTATTATCCCTCACCCTAATGAAGTGTGATCCACAGTTTAACACAGTTTGCTTGTGTATCTGTTGATGCAGGCCTTCTGGAACCAAGGACATGTCCCTGTCTGTCCCAGACACCATTACCACCTGGGAGACGGAGACTTTCTGTTTGTCCCCTCAGGGTTTTGGTTTGGCTCCTCGTCAGAAGCTCACCGTCTTCCAGCCTTTCTTCCTGGAGCTCACCCTGCCCTACTCCATCATCCGGGGGGAGAACTTTGAGCTGAAGGCGACTGTCTTCAACTACCTGACCAAATGCATCATGGTAAGGGCTGATTTACCTGCTGACACTGCAGTGTTTAGCAGTAATTTAAATGTTCAATGCAGAGAAAACAAGCAACATGTCCTGTCTTTAGTCTGACTTTATTTTTAACTAGCACTGTATCAGAAGATGTACGATTTTTTGCAGTGCCAAAAGAAATGTTACCCTTTGCAAAAGGATTTTTAGATGTCATTATTCACCGCAAAAACAAAATTTAGCTGCTTCTGTAGCTGCAATATAGCTCATATATGAGATGAAGTATGTTAGACGGTTCTAAAATGCTATTGGATTGTTCAACATGTCCAAGATGTGTTGCGCATGTACAAAGCACACGGAGAGCGCAATAGATGAATCCATACAGAGTCCAGAGCGTTAAACTTGTTTTCTTTAACAGATGAAAGTGTCTGCAGCCCCCTCCTCAGATTACTCCCTCAGCCCCCTCTCTGGGGATCAGTACACTTCCTGTCTGTGTGCCAACGAGCGGAAGACCCTGAGCTGGACCATGAATCCCACAGTCTTGGGTGAGGATGAGACTTTTATTCAAACTTTAAATATTAGTTGTTACATAAGGTCAATAGACTTGGATCTCCGTTCCCCTTCAGAACTGTTTATTCTTGACAAATTCAGTGAAATCTCGGTCAGCCACTAGAGGATGAGATTCCTGCAGACTGAGGAATCACATCCTCAGTCTGCAAACAGATGATCTTGGTTGATGTTTTTTAGGGGTTGTGAATGTGACTGTAACCGCTGAGGCCATTCCATCTCACACTTCCTGTGACAACGAGATAGTGAGCATTCCAGACAGAGGCCGCATCGATACAGTGACCCGACCTCTGATTGTAAAGGTTGGTCTGATCAAAGAATTGTTAGGTTTTGAGTTTTCCGTGTTTATTTTGATCCTGTTCCCTGTGAGTCTCTGTTGTCCTGTCTCCTCCCTAATTGTTTCTCAGGTGTGTCAGTTCCCCTAATTACTCCCTGTGTATTTTAGCCCACCTGTTGTCTCTGTCCTTTGTCAGATCCTTGTCAGTTGTCGTCTGTAGTCAGTAGTTCTCAGTTGAACTGGATAGTCCTGAGGCTCCCTGGCTCTGTGTCTTTTGTCAGTTGCTACCAGTATTTAGCTGTGTGCTGTTGTCTCTGCTGTGCTGCCTGATCTGGACTGTTTAGAGCCACATTGGTCATTAAATTCATCATCATCTTCATCACTATCTGGGTCTCTGCATTCGTTCTCACCAAACCACACTACAAATCATGACAAGAATATGTATAAAAAAGTCTTAAAGGGTACCTGTTACGCTTCCTTTTAAATAATTTAGGTTAGGATAGATATATGGGCGATATAAAACATGTCCATTCATTCTTTTGCACAAAATCTTTCTCAGATAAAGAGATTTCATTTGCCCACTTCTGCCTATTTTCAGCTCCTTTGAGAGTGAGCTACTTTAAGGTTTTGGCACTTTTCTGCAAATAAGCTGCCGGCCTCCCTCGTGCCCCAACAACTCAGTGTTTACACTCACACGTTAGGTATGTCAGAATGGCTATTAAATCCTGAGTCAGATCCAGGAGCAGCAGAAGTGAAGCCTCCTGCACAACTATCAAGGATGCAGCAGCGGTTTCTGAATTGTTTAAGTCAACAACAAAACACTTGTTTTATACAACAGTAAAACCAGCTGACCAGCTCCGCTTGGGTTGCTAGGTTACAGGGCAGGGTCTGCCAATTGAGTTAATATTCTGGAGATTTTTGAAACATTTCCTTTTCCAGACAACAAAAAACACCAACTCATGGCCAGAAAATGACTCTGTTTTCTTTAGTGTTTGGACTGTTTCTGGACGGAGTAGAGTCTCAAATGGAAGTACAAAAAAATAAAATAAAACGTCCAAAAAACACATTTTGGATAATAGTTCCCCTTTAACACCTAAAATAATGAAATCTAACATTCTTTGATTGTCGACTTTTATCTCTCATCTCTGTCAGGCTGAAGGGGTTGAAGTAGTCAAGACACACAACTGGCTGCTCTGCCCCAAAGGTCAGTATGATGTTCACCAAGCAAAGATTGTCACAAATGTTTCATAAAGATCAGAGAAAACGTGTGTATTCACATCACATTGTTGTATACCTGCTGCTTGTTTTAATGGCTCAGACCAAAAATCCAAAACTATTATTACCTTGATTTGTTTGGACTTTTTTTTTTTCTTTTTTTAATCTTTGCCATAAGCTCCACAGCTCTGAAGCTCAGACTGATAAAGATTCCCTCAGCACTCTGGATGCTCAAAACTAAAAGTGACACTGGCAGCATGACCTAGTTTCACAGCTGACCTATTGACCTCATGATTTTTTGATCACTCACAACATTGACATTTCAAACTAAGATAGCGTTTGGATCCATAAATATAGTAACCAACAGATAATGAGACAATGACGTTTCATGAAACATCATGTTCTCCACTCAGGACTCTGTGAATTCAACACTCTTGATCCAAATGCACATGAAGCAGAAAACCATCAGAACTGAACCACATTCTTTAAAGACATGACAGCACTTTGTCACTAAGTCCATTTCATTTCTTCACCTCTAGATCTGCCTAAAGTAGTTCTTTCAATATTCCAGTTTTAGTTGTTTATTTATGACCAGAAGGGAAACAGTAGGGCAGCAGATTTATAAATGTTACATGAGTGTTTCAGTGAAACGTTCATGATTCTCTGACTTGTTGCATTATCTGTTTGTTTTAAAACTGGTCTTGTGAATGTTTTTGTGTAAACGCAGGAGAAGCTCTGACTGAGGAAACAGAGATACAGCTGCCTCAAAATGTGATTGATGGGTCAGGTCGTGCTGCGGTATCAGTCCTGGGTAAACTGCTTTAGTCAACCAAACACAGTTACTCCAGCTATCTGCTAATCCTCCAGTCATATTGTTGTACTGCCATAAGCTTCTTTACGTGTTTTAAACCTGCTAAATATTCTTCATATTATAAAATACAGAACTCTCTGTCAAGTTCAGTGAGATTTGTTTCTATGTTTTTATCACAGGTGACATTGTTGGCCGCGCCCTGCAGAACCTGGATGGTCTGCTGCAGATGCCGTACGGATGTGGGGAGCAGAACATGGCACTGCTGGCTCCCAACATCTACATCCTTGAATATCTAGAAAAATCCAATCAACTGACCCCAGTCATTAAGAAAAAGGCGTCCAACTTCTTAAGCAGCGGTAAGTCTCAGTCAGCTGTATAATGCACCTGAAGAAATCAAACACTGCAGACAGAATATGCTTCAGCATGTTTCATCTTTTAGCTGTGCCAGTGAAGTCTTGTATGCAGGTGTTTACTAAGTTTAATTTTCTTACAAAGGGTAACAAGAACATGCCTATGTGTACAGGCACTACGTCTGCCTGGAATCTGCATGTTTCAGATTTAATGCACACAGTTGGTAACCTTGATATATTATGTCAGTCCCAACATTAATTGCATTTCTATGGTCAGTGAGTCTCACCAAGCAATGGAAACTTGCAAAACAACCATTCAAGATTTTTTCCCCGTATGTTCAAAATCTGAAAACTAACAGAGTGAAATATAAAAACTGACGAAAGTGTTTTGTACACAAAGACTTAGAGCAAAATTTATATTATCTTTGTTTTGTCTACAAATATACAGACATATAAAACGTTTCTTAGTGAACTCTGGAGGTTAACTTTCACACCTCATGTAAACTTGTTTGTGTTGATCTACAGGCTACCAGAGACAGCTGAACTACAAAGACGGAGACGGTGCATACAGCACATTTGGAACAGGACCAGGAAACACCTGGTGAGAACATCACTGACCAGTCTGAACACACTTTGTTACTCTGACCAAATCATCACATTTACACAGAACTGGGTTGAGGAATGAGGAATTTCCCTTTGAGTATTATTGGAAAGGGGTGCGGGTTGGAGTCCCCCCCCTCGCGCTGTTTTTTTTTTTTGTTGTTGTTGTTTTTCTGCCGATTCGAAGGGCAGAACTTCGACTCGGCGAGAAATTTAATGTTTTTGATTGTTTATTCAATGTTGCTTGACTCTGTTTTTGTGTTTAATGATGTAAAGCACTTTGAAATGCCTTGCTGCTGAAATGTGCTATACAAATAAAATTTGATTTGATTTGATAGAACATAACATGCACCCTAAATGATGAATCCTGTTTTTTGATGTATTATAATCTGTTTGTTTATTCACATATTCACTGATAATGGAAAAATGCACAAAAAAGTAACTGTTTGCTGTATAGTGTTTTTTCTAATGATTGCATCAGTTTTACTCATTAAATGCAAGATTTGTTTTTTTCTCAGGCTGACAGCTTTCGTTCTGAGATCTTTCTCTAAAGCTAAATCTTTTGTCTACATCGACCCAGAAAAACTCAAACAATCAAAGGTTTGGCTGGAACAAAAACAAAATGACAGCGGCTGCTTTCAGCAGTCAGGAAGGCTCTTCAACAACAGAATGAAGGTATGAAGGTTTCTCCCTGAAAGGTCAAAGATCATCTGGCTGCAGACCCTTCCAACAGAGATATAGTGGAGGCAATAACAGCTCTCATGTACATTGAAAATGTTTTGTTTCGTGTTCTTGTCCCATTTCACGTGGGACAAGAACAGAATTGGAGGTTTCAACAATAACCCAAAATGTGATGTTAATACTTTCAACTGAGAAAAACAGTAACAACTGACAGCATTTTAGGTTAAGACCTCGAGGCATGGGCACCGCCAGGAACCAAGTTTCCTGGTTTGAATTTATGACACTAATATATAT
>NW_015114922.1:85005-92489 GCF_001443285.1 Poecilia latipinna
TATGGCCCCCTGTCAGTCAGGGGCCCTTGGAATTGTCCTAACTTTCCCCCCTTTACATTGCCTCTGGTAGAATGACAGCAGTTATCATCTTATTATTACAGAATTCACAGCAACTTCAATATTTCTAATTTAACTATGTAAAAAACAGGGCTACACAATATACTGTGAATGAATGATCACTCACAAGTGATGTTCAAAACTAAAAGTCGCAGAGTGCGCAGATGAGTGGAAGATAGGCATGTATCACAGCTGTCATCGCAATATTTATGAATATTATCGCCATCAGCAGATTATTTAATATTGTGGAGCCCTTTTAAAAGACAACATTGTAATTTTTCTCTAAGGAATCATTTGAAGCTGTCTGTGGGTTTTGACATTCCTGCATAATTTCCTAAAATGTTTATGTTCAGATTTAAGCTTTTGCCGTAGGGTTAGGGTTAGACCATATGTTTTATTTGGCCTAAACATAGACAAAACTTAACATTTAATCTTGTCTCAGTAAGGTCTCTTTTCTGTTCTTCTTTCACACTCATTTTTTCAAACAAAAGAAAAATTGCATGATAGATTTTTCACTAATGGAATAATTAAACATTTGGATGATATTCTAATTAACTGAGAAACACTTGAAGGTTCATAGAAAAAAAAAATAACCCAAGATGATTTATTTGTGGCTTACAGCAGACGTTGCTGCCTCCTACTGGTGCTCTGCTGAGCAGCAGCCAGATCATTTCTTTTACATACAATGACATCTTGCCAGAATTGTTACAACTGCTTTTCCTGAAACCAAAATATGTTTTTTATGTGAGATGTTGGCTAAGCATGCAAAGGATCTGTAATAAACATACCACTTGTCCTATCTGTGACTAGCGATCGTCCTCTCATAACCAAATCTCTGTGATGGTTCGTCTCCACAGGGTGGAGTGTCTGATGAAGTGACCCTAAGCGCTTACATAACCGCTGCCTTTTTGGAGATGAAAATATCCTCAGATGTGAGTAAATCTGAACATTATTCATGTTTCTTACCTGACATCTTGTAATTTTATGGATGTCAAATCCCAGCCTGTAATTAAATAAACATATGTTATAGTTAAGATTTAGCTATTTAACTATAAGGAGACTCCTCTTTGTTTGCTGATTGGTTCATTATGTATTGTGTGAGTAACTTGAGAGAAATTTGAGAATGAAGGTTAAAACTGTGCCTAAAGAAACTCAATCATATTCAATATATAGTAGACTTGAAATAATCAACACTGTGGTATTTTGAATTGTCAAAGGATCCTGTGGTGGCACAGAGCCTGTTGTGCCTCAAAAAGTCCATCAATGATTTCAGCAACACCTACACCACAGCTCTGCTGGCGTACGTCTTCACACTGGCTGGAGACATGGAGACCAGAGCTCACCTCCTGCAGCACCTCGACTCAGTGGCCATCAAAGACGGTGAGTCGAGGTTTTGCTGGAAACGACTGACCAGATCAGATCAGTCTTTAGTCATGTTGTTTCTGGATGGTTGTTTTTAGATGGTTTCATCCACTGGTCTCAGAGAGCAGCAGAAACATCAGCCTCTCTGTCTGTGGAGATCAGCTCCTATGTGCTGCTGGCCAGACTCTCTGCTTCCCACACTGCTGAAGACCTGGGGTACGCCTCAGGGATCGTTCAGTGGTTGACGACTCAGCAGAACTACTACGGAGGATTCTCCTCCACTCAGGTGCTGGTTTTTTGTTCATATGACAAACCCATCTTACCTCATATCCAAAATGTTTAACATGTTCAAAAGAGAATGAAACATTCTAAGTCATAATAATATCCTGAGATCTGGAACTCACAAACTCCTGAGTAGGAAAACCAGTGCAGTGCCAAGAGGCAATGATGCGTTTTTTTTCCAGAGATTGGCAAACATGATGACCATTTATTCTAGGGTACACTTGCAACTTTACTCTGTATCTACACAGCAGCAGTGTCCTGCAAAAATCCTGCAAAAATCAGTAAAAATATCATCAAACATGACCCAACCAGTCAGTTGAACAATAAACTTGTCTGACCTCTCATCTCCTGTTTGGTATTGGTTGAGTGAAATTATTACATTTAGTTATGGAATTAAGACTCTACAAAAATGTTCACTTTTGGAAATGCTTCCTTTCCTTGTTTGCATTTTAGGCTTACAAATGCTGCTTGACAACATCAATACTCATATAGTTCTGGGCAAACACCTTGTTCTGTCATTGTCTTGTATTTTGTGTGCTGTAGGACACGGTGGTGGCTCTTCAGGCTCTGTCCTTCTACTCCAGTCTGGTGTTCAGTCCTGAAGGTTCCAGCACAGTGACAGTTCAGTCTCCCAGTGGTCTGCTGACCTTTGATGTGACCCCAGACAACAAGCTGCTCTACCAGGAGAAGATGCTGCAGGGCGAGGCAGGAAAGTACAGCCTGGAGGTGAAGGGGACTGGATGTGCCTCAGTTCAGGTCGGTGGCAGCTTCCCATCACGAAGGAAAGTGACTTTTGTTCATTTCAATAATTCTGAAACTATATATAAAATATATATTTTTATTTTTAAATATAAACAAATACTACAATTAACAAGTACACATAATTCATAGATCTTATTTTTGACTGTGCAAAGTTAGGCCAAAGTAAAATGTTCACCAGTTTACTTTCTAAAGATGAATAAACTCTCCTCTCTTGTGTTCCTCAGATCTCTCAGCACTACAACATCCCTCCTCCTCCTGATGCCACCACTATGAGCGTGGAGGTTTTACTGGAGTACGACTCCTCTCACAGACCACCCAAAGCCAGCCTGAAACTCGTCTCGCAGTAAGTCAGAAACATCAGGTTAACGGATGGATACAAAAAATCTTCAAGGCCTCTTGAGTTCAGTTAAATCCATCATCAAGGAGACTAGTGAGGGAGGACACAAGGTCACCGTCACTACGCTGAAGGAGTTACAAGCTTCAGCAGCTGAGCAGCTGTCCAGGTTCTTCACCACTCAAAGCTTTGTAGAAGAATGGGAATGAGATCAATCTAAGATCAAGGCTCAACTAGAGTTTACCGAAAGAGAGGGAGACTCAGAGACTCTGTGGTGAAGAGGCAGACAGTGATTTGTGAATATATGCATCATTGCATATATTCATCTTAGTCATTATTTTGTAGAAATCAGTTTTTACTTTGATATTAAAGAGTTTTTTTATTTCTATTTTTTGTCAAAGCCAAATTTGGTTGATCATGATTGATTTGTAAATGCAATAAAAAAGGTGAAACATCCAAGAGGATCAATATGTACTAAAGTCACTCTACATTCTGCTCTCTGCTTGTCAAACAGCTTCTTTTTTTTTTACCTCAATGAAACTGATGGACGTAGATTTTAGGGTTCATCATGGCTCTGTATAGTTGCTTCTGCATTTGGTGAATTTGTAACACACCTTTAGAAAAACATCCCCAAACCACAATACTTCCACCACCGTGCTCGACTGTGGGAGTGGAGGTCTTGCTCCTTGCTCTTCCCTTGCAGCTGTGAGCTGATCCCTTTCTTGTGATCATCTTGTATTTCCTCAGTGTCAAACTTTTTGCACCTGCAGTTTTTTTGTCAACTTCTCACCAAGCTGCCTGCTGACTGGCTTGTAGCCCATTCCTGCCTTCTTCAAATACAACAAACTCGTATGTTCTTTGTACGCACAGCAAGTTGAGGTTAAGAGTATCTGTTTCTGACCTCTTATCTCTGAGTGACACAATTCTGTCTGGCATCTTATTTCAATCAATATTATTCAAATGGAGTTTTACTTTTGCTGAAATGCTTCATATTATTTTTGGACTTTTTTGTGGACATTTTGTCTCTTAGCATAAAATGAAGTCCCTGCAAACAAATAGATTGTATTTCTCCACTTCAACTACTGCACAGTCTGTTTCTGTGTTCCAGGTACAGTGGGAAAGAGGTGAGTACCAACATGGTGATCCTGGATATCACCTTGCTCTCAGGATTCATCCCTGACCCGCAGTCTTTGAAGAACGTGAGTAAAGCAGCGACTTCAACCTGAACCCAGGTGTTAGCAGAACTCTGGACCTGATCTCACAGTGGCGCTGATAATAAGGCTGCTGAATGTCTTCTGCTCACAGCTTGAAAAAGCTCTGCTGGTGGATCGGGTTGAACACAAGAACGACCATGTCGTGGTGTACTTGGAGGGGGTGAGACCAACCAGCAGCTCAGAACAACACAATATGACAGATGAATTTGTCACTCTGTTAAATTTCTGTTTTTGTTTTCTGTTCAGCTTGTGAAGGGGACACCGATCAACCACAGCCTGGAGCTCCTGCAGAAGATTCCTGTTCAGAACCTCAAACCAGCAGTGATCGCCCTCTATGACTACTACCAGCCCAGTAAATACTTACAAAAGAAAAAACATAATTTGAGTCACATTACCTTTTAGATAAATGAAATAACACATTTCCTATCACATCTTCCTCTTCTAGCTGACAGGACTGAGAAGGAATACAATGTGGCCAATCAAGGTACAAAAAATATCTGATATAATTAAACATCAACAACATTAATAGCCCAAATCTTTTCTTTTTATTATTATTGAAATGCACAAAATGTCTTGGGGTTAGACTGAGACTAAAAAATGTATTTGTGGCATCCAGAGGTGGGCACCACTAAAAAATTAAATTAAATGTGCTAACCTTAAAGCAGAGGTTCCCAAACTGTGTGGCGCGCCCCCTACGGGGGGCGCCGTGTCATTGCAGGGGGGGGGGGGGCGCGGGAAGCCGTCTGGATGGAAAAAAAAAAAAAAACATGAACACTGTATGCGCTGGGTTTTTACCTTAGAATGGCCAACTCTGTTATTCCTCTGTCAATTTGATACAGTAGAGGCTTCCACACCCCCCATATTTGTGTCCTCTGTCACTTTCATCAGCAGTTAAAACTGTTTAATCCGTTGTTAACATGTTGTAACCAGTTTTTCCGAGCCGCCTTTAAACGCAACATGAGCGCTACGACGCTCGCGCTGGGTTTCCACCTGTGAAGGAGACCTGCTGCTGCTGGGCGGGGCTAGTAGGTTTGTGTTAGAATCACGGCAGCAAACCAGCAAAACGCAAAGAACTTTTCACAGTTTTTCCCTCCAAACTAACCGACTGAGTTGAGTAAAGCTGCTGGATGCAGGTAATGTTAGCTAAAAGATGACTAGCTAATATCAATACAGAACCTTCAGCTTAACAAGTACCTTGTAGGCTACCGATGTTGGTGTCTATTTTCAGCTACGTACATTCATTTTGCCCCCAAAAAAGTCGATGGCACCCCCCACCCCCCGTCGTTTCAACCAGACAGCCATTTGTAATCCATAGGGGGGGGCGCTGAAGATGTTTAGAAACCACTGGGGGGGCGCAGAAAAAAAAGTTTGGGAACCACTGCCTTAAAGCAATAGTCATGAATATTAATTCTATGAACGCTAGTTCCTGGCTACTGCAACAGGGTTATTAGCAGACCCTAATGCTACAAGATAGCATTTTGCCCACAACAGGGTCAAACTTGTTATTGAACTGTTTGCGCTGCAGAAGGTGATTCTTTGGTTCAGACATTTCAATAATAGTTTCAGTTTTATAGTTGTTGAGTATTACTAACCGTTTCAGATTTTTGCCTAATTCACCATGTAGGAGAGGAAATGGACCTGCTGTGTAAATGGACCCACCCACTTCACAATAAGAGCACTAAAATAAACATTTAACTTCTTCATGTAAGAAAATTTAAACACAAATTGTTGAAATTTATTAAACTGAAGGTTTACCAAAGAGCCAGGCAGTGCTTTAGAATTTATCTGGAAAAATTTATTTATTGCTAAACATTTTCAAAGTTAGCAAAAACTCAAAAGTGCTAAAGAAAAAAAAATTGCTCTGCTATTAGCCAATTAGTGCAGGGACTTCTAAACGTTTCACCTTTTGTCATCCAAAATAATAATAAAAAATAATTTCAGACCTTTCCATTTGCTGTTTTTTGTTTGTTTTGTTTTTATTTGTTTGGGTTTTGCAAGCGAGAGAAAACAATAAATCAACGACAGTTTTTGTCATGTTACCAGCAAGAATTCAAAACTAGTTTTACCATTGGCCAGAACCAATGAAAATCTTTCATAGCATTCTCAAATTGAAATAGTTTTGATTTGTAAAGGTTGTGTATATTTTCCTTTGGCTTTGTTCTCTTAAAGGTCGCCTAAAACAATATGGTGTTTTTGTAGAAAAGCAGCGTACAGCAATCGGATTCTGCTAACCTCTACAGTACTGTATTTAAAAAAACACATGCTTGGTTATTTTATGGAACTCTACTTATTATTAATAGTGATATATTTTCTTTTCTTTTTCCTCTGCAGTTTGAAGACTGACCTGAGCCATCAGTGATTCCAAATTTCCTTCAGTTTCTTTTTACAGCTAACATGAATTGTCTCTTACAGTTTACATTACATTTCAAGTGTATGTTTTTATGTTCATATGCAACTAAAGCATAATGGATAATATAATAAAATAAACTGATCCTTAAAAATGTTTCACAGTGCTATGATTATACCATTTGACCGTAGGAGACAAAGTTGTGCGTGTCCGTGTATATATACAACTTAAGCATGCACATACATGCTTAAGTTAAACTTTTTTTGTTGAGCGGCCATACATGCACAACTTAAGCAATTTGATTATTATTAATACAACCTTTTTTAGCCTAACATTTTAGATTTTTATTAGTTTAGCAGCAAATTGGTTGTGCATTATGATCTTCAATAATATTGAATCTTTCCATTTGTATAATTAATTAGCTATAAAAAATATTTTAAAACAATACTCAAATTTATGGAAAAATTGTCATCAGGCTGAAGGTGAGACTGAGTAAGGATAAAATAGACTATTGTCAGAAATAATGTATATCGCCCCGGCGCTTTGAATAATGTAAGAATACCTTCATTTTATCAGTGGCTAAGAGGATTTTGACAGTGAAAAACTGTCTGATTTGTTCTGGCAAACGTCCATCATGAATGCTTGATTATTATTGGTCCCAATTTGACGTGATTTACGCTTTGGGGAGGAGCATCAGGGAGTCATTTCTCCCGATTAAGGACAACAGAAAGTAGGAATGGGTCCGGCAACACCGATGCGTCGGCGCATGCGTCAAGGATAGGCCCTCATGGGCCGCTCTCGCCTGTTGTCGCTGACGAGATTTAGGGCGGCCATCTTGGAGCGGTACTCCACTCCACTCAGCGTTATGTGTTTAGCAGCACAATGACGTATCAGCGCATTTAATCGATCATAACACACTTTTTGTTACTGTAAACCATATTCAAACATCTATCAAAGCAACATTTATAAACAATTGTATTTTTAATACATAGTTCATCATATTTAAATATGCTTAGTGGCTATAACAATAGAATAGGAATGGAATATTCTGATATCGATGTATGAAGAGCATATTACAAAGCACACACCCGTTCATAATTTATTTAAATTATCATAATTAATTTAA
>NW_015114922.1:97294-97884 GCF_001443285.1 Poecilia latipinna
ACACTTTGTAATGAATTTAATAAACTTATTTGGAAATATTTGTAGTTGATGGAAGATTGAACCAGCTATTTGATGGAAGTTTATTCTGTATAAATTATAATTTTTCCAACTACACTATAAATCACCTTTTGTTCGATTTATTTGTCTCTGGTGTGTTAAATTAATCCTGATCCTCCCTGAGTTTTATCATTAGGTTTTCTGATAAACAGCCTTTATTTTAAATATTGATTTAATATCAATATCATAAATCCTACACTATACTGCAGCTTGATGGGTAAATGCAGTTGTATATGTAAACATTAAGATAAATATTAATGAAAGATTAAGATATTAATTTAACAGTGAGTGTACATGGGGAACTACACTGCTCAAAAAAATAAAGGGAACACTCAAATAACACATCCTAGATCTGAATGAATGAAATATTCTCATAATACTTTGTTCTGTACAAAGTTGAATGTGCTGACAACAAAATCACACAAAAATCATCAATGGAAATCAAATTTATTAACCAATGGAGGCCTGGATTTGGAGCCACACACAAAATTAAAGTGAAATGTTCCCTTTATTTTTTTGAGCAGTATATATGG
>NW_015114923.1:0-5440 GCF_001443285.1 Poecilia latipinna
CATAGCTCCGCACAGCACTCAGTGTTTATGATCTCCCAAAACAAGTACTCAACAGATTTAACAGTCAAATCTCTTTGTTCATTTGGAAAAGCAGAAGCAATTTAGTCAGCCATAAAACAATGATTGCTCCGCCTAAAGAAGGAGGACTCAAATTAGTTGACATTCAATCAAAAAAACAAGCAATAAGAATAAAGCTCATGACCAGGTTCTAATTCACATCACCTGTTTTAATTCATTTAGTACAAAAACCATTTTTAATTTGTGTTCAATTTCTGATCCAAAACTAATACAGTCTAACGAATTATTCACAGAATGTCTTGAAGCCTGGAACAAAATTAGGTTTCAACTCGTCACGCATGTCAAGTACAGGTCTTGTCTCTCGCTGCCGATTTTCAACAACCCTGAGGTGGTCTGTGAGGGCAGGATGCTAAGTCTCCCGTCCTGGAGGAGAGCCGGTATTCACACCTTTGGGCAGATTCTGAATGATCGAGGATCAGTGGATATTAATAAAATATTTAATCATTTCAGATCCTCTAAAATGCCCTATAAAAGAAATGTCAGTTAAACATGCTAAAAAGATCCAGGCCGCTTTGCCTTTCCACTGCTCCTCGATCATTGGCAGGAGAAGACGACATCAGAAGGTGCAGGATGACGCCCCAACTTTCCTTCTATCAATCGGTAATCAGAAAACACATATTTCAGTTACAACAAAAAAATGGTACTGCATATTTGTTTCACACATCTGCAAAGAACCCGCAGCTCACAAGCAATGGGCCAAAATGTTTCCCAGTATACCGGTTTATAACATTTGGTCAAACATACAGTTCAAATTCAATCATCAACAAGCCAACAACACCGATTTTCTGTTAAGGCACAGAAGAATTTTTACGGGCGTCATCCTGCACCAGATAAACAAGGAGAAGTATGGCAGAGACTGTACAGTTTGTCTTTCAGACCCCGAGACTTTAGAGCACCTGTTCCTTTGCTGTCACAAGATGTGATGGATCTTGTTCCTGTTCTGGAACAAGATCCATCACATCATCACCAACATCTCTTCAATAGACGACAACAACTGGGACTCAGACTCTTTGGTTTTACATCTTTTTCTGGACATTTAACAAGGACACAATTCAACCTCTGCAACATCATTTTTTCCCTGGCCAGGCACACCATCTACACTTCAAGAAATCATCAACTGTACGAAAATAAGAAGGTGGATCGTTGGAAGCTTTTCTCAGGACTATTACACAATCATTTCAAAACAATCAGTAGCATCAATAAGGGACTTCGTGAAGATATGTTAGGACCTCTTCTAAAATGTGCGCTTTTTCAAGAATGGACTTTTTGAACTTTTGTTACTTAGCATATTATGATTTGGAATTAATGATTGTATTCTTTTATTTTAATTGCGCATAAATTTGAGTATATGTTGGGTGTAAAGGACCTTTTTTTTATTTTTGCATTTTAATTAAGCTTATTGTGTTAATTTGAATGAATTAAGTTCTCTTTAATGTGTGTGATTGATTTTTCTTTTTTCACAATACGTTTAATTAGCCATGATAGTCACATAATAGTGTTTATAGTCATGCTTGTTGTTGCCACTTTGTAAAATTGGAGGGTTCCTAAAAACCTCAGTGCCTCTAGGCTGTGATGATCTTTAAAGTTTTGTTTATGAACCCTATCTGAATACACTGATTGCAGCTAGGTCATTTACTTTAATTAAAAACGAACTTGCATCAGTAGAGGCACATTTCTTTCCTCCTGTCTATGTTATTTATTGCTGGTGCAAGCCAGATGAAGAGAAGTAAAGAGCTGAGAACCTGATCTTTGAACAGACAGAGAACATAGGTCAGGAGCAGCCTGGGATGCTTACTGAGGAGCATCCAATGATGACACCAGAGAACCAGGAAGAGACTGATGGTGCTTGATCTTGTTTCTGTTTCTCCTCCTGTTGTCCCATCCTCTCAGTCTTTTCAGAAGAAGAAAAGACCCAGAAAGACCCAGAAGCACCTCTCCAGCTGCCTCTCCTCCCACTCCGTCATCTGTCTCCTCCCATAGATCAGCCACATCTGCATTCATGTCACCTGCTGACCATGCCGTCTCCTTAAGTCAGGGTGGCGTAAGTTTTGTTTTCTGTGGATTCATCCATTTTCTTACACCCTTGTCCCTAGTGTGGTCAGGAGGGTTGCTGGGGTACACCCTGGACAGGTCACCAGTCTGTCGCAGGGCAACACAGAGACAGACAGAACACACAACCATGCACACACACACTCACACCTAGAGAGAATTTAGAGAAACCAATTAATCTGATAGTCATGTTTTTGGACTGTGGGAGGAAGCCGGAGAACCCTGAAAGAACCCACCATGCACAGGGAGAACATGCAAACTCGATGCAGAAAGACCTCGGGCCAGGAATCGAACCCAGAAGAAAACTCAACTAGCAACTTAAGGAGTCCAGCCCTAAAATGTCAAAATTCTCGCAGAAACAGAAAACTTATATAGACTGTTTATAAGCAAAGACAACTTGTTTTGGGCTTAGTTTCCATTTATGTGGCCATTGTAAAGTGGTTAAAATTCATGTTAAACTAATTTGAGAAAATGTGTAAATCCATGTAAAGAAGAGTAAAATTTAGAAGGATTATAAAATATAACAGTCACCACACTAATTTTCAGTTTTCAAATGTACACACTTTGACTTTATTTCTAATTTTGTTTTTAAAATTGTTTTTTCCTTTTCTTGTTATTTAGGTTGGTGGAAATGTAGTACCCAAAATCAATCCCTGGGCGTAGAACTAATGCGGTAAGTCTAAAAGTTTAACTAATCCACCCTGTGACAGTACATCCCCACCCCAGTCAAACATGCCAAGGCTCACTGAGACATTGCCACATGTGAAGATGAGTAGATGGGGGGAGGGGTGATAAGTGGGGTGGTGGTCTGCAAAAAAAATAAGCACAGTTGTTTACTTATAAACTTTGTGGCTTTAATTACTGACCTACCAGACTCCTTTTCTTTCTTTATATTTGTCTTTATTATTTTTATGAGGACAAAAACGGGCATTACAACCGGAATCAGTAATACTTATACAACATAAGTCACAACATCTTTGGGTGAAACAAATTCACACAAAAAAGTCAGCATTTGCACAGAAACATAGAAATATAGAGATAGAACTCCAAATATCGTAATTAGGCCATTTATCAGCAAAGAAATTCTGATTTTGGGATTATTTGGACTTTTTAAAGGTGATTCAACACTTATTATTTAACACTGTGCCTTTTATAGTTCATATAAGCATATAATTATAAGCTTATAATTCATATAAGCTGGACATTTAATCTGAAACTGTCAATTTTTTTCTGTTTTAACTTTTAGACTTTTCTAACAAACAGAAGCACTATGAGAGATTTTCATTTTTTGTGTAGTGGTAAAAATGACTGGAGTCAGATTATCATTTAACACTTAAGTCAAGATAATGTATATTTGGGACAAAACAAGATGTAAGTACTAGTTGGCATTTGGGTGGATGTAGGCAGAGAAGATGCTTTGGCTACATTACCTCCTTTTAAAGTCAGGTATACATCTTAGAAAGAGAGATTTGTGAACCTTACAGCACAAAAAATCCACATCCTTATTTTGTTGTTGTTCTTTTCTAGCGGAAAAATCTGGGATGATACCTGGGAACCTGCAAGTAAATCCTCTCATGTTGCTGTCCACCAAGTGCCACTTCCTTCAGACAGCGAACAAGTCCTTCCATGATGTTACTTTTTCTTTTTTGTATTACAAAGTATTAATTTCTTTTCTTTTTTTTTTTACTGCAGTTTGACCATTTTACGAAGTTCTCTGTGTAATATTGTTTTCGGCCATTCACTGAAATGAATGTTATGGTTATAATATAGTAGTTATGTAAGCTTATGTTGGGCTGTTTACTGACACATTTTTGTCAAGTTCTGTTAAAGACGAAGTGAGGCTGATTGAGTCACTGCATCAGGCAGGTATTGTGCCTGTATTAAGTCTTGAAATTTAGAACAGAATTGTTTGTAGATTTTGTTCAGTAAATATGACCTAAAGTCTTAAAAACTTTAAACATGGTATTGTACACATTTCTTTTTGAGTGTTTTGATGCGGATGTACAAAGTAAAGTCTATAAAAATACATAACAAAATAAGCACAACTTGATTTTCTCTACAATTGAGCACTGTAGCCCGACTAAATCTGCTCTGGTGGGAAAAGAATGATTTGCCTGATGCTGTCTCAGGCCTCTGTGGTTTATTTCATAATTTCATCAGCCTGCAGAGAAAAGGCATAAAGAGAATCTAAGTTAAGTTGTGTCCATCTAATTATTGTAGTTGAAATAGAGGTTTCCCCCTTTTGGTTTGTAAATGTATCCAAATACCAAGTTAATGTACATTTCATTAAGATTATTTCACTAAGTTGGGACCCTTTGTTTTAAAAAAGAAGTTATGTCCAAATCTGAAGCATTTCAACTAAATGACACCGACAGCAAGTTTTTCTACCAAACCTTAGTTGGCTTCCTTTTTCATCTGTCAACTGTTGAACATAGACATGCTTGAATAATGCTAGGTCTATGTAGGCAATTATAATTCATTTTCATAAGTCCTTAAAAAGTACCTAAAAGCTGAACAACTTATTTCTCCTGACAATTTCTTGAAATCACTTCTTGTTCTTCTAACATTGTAATATCCTTCATTACTGACTTGTCATCAGCTGATGGATACAGAACATGTCCTGAAGAGTCCACTAAATTAGATGCTGTTTTGTTTATAAAATCATGCCTTTGTGATTTTTGTATAAATGCATGTCATTAAACAAAATCATACCTGAACACTGCATTAAAAAATCACTTTGACAAGTACTCAAACTTTATTTTACTTAAGACATTGACAGACAAACTGAACCGCATTCAATTGACCAAGGATAAGAAATTGTTCCACCAGTACACACTTTGTGTATTCTTTGGATTAAGAAATAAGTCAGAGCTGCACATATTAATAAAAAAAGAAAAGTAGAAGATCCAAAAAGATGTCTTGGTTATGTTAGATACTACAGAATCACTGGGACTGCTTAACGTAGCATTGTAGCCATTTAACTGCTCAACATAAGCACAAGTGTTATTATTCCACTTGAAGTAAAAATAGTAAAGTATTAAATTAACTACAATTTCTCTTATTATTACATAGAAAATACACTAGATGTGCAGAAACTTAAGTGAAAAAGAGATACACTCAATGACATGACTGTGGAAGTAATTACAGCTCTAGTAAGCCCTTCTAGAAAGTACAAAGGCACAAACAAATTAACTCTTAAAAAAAGAATCAACAAGATAAAACACTGCCCATTTGTAAACATGAAAACAGAAGAAAAAATTGTAATGTGTCTCTGTGACTTATGAGCAAAATATATATATATATATATATATAT
>NW_015114923.1:9108-16140 GCF_001443285.1 Poecilia latipinna
ACATTCTCGCCTAAAAATGTTGTACCAAATCACGTTGTGTCATTTAAAGTGTTATAAAGCTAAATAATTTGTCGCTATTCACCGCCATTGACGCTCTGCCTGAACGCCCAGTTGGAACCCGCAATGAATTATGGGATATCGTGGGCCGTGAAGGATACACCGGACCCATCCTTCAAATCTGGGGAAAAGAAGGACGCATTTGAAGGAGTCTTTGAATTCGGACAGGCCTTGTCATAGACATAATATAAGGATAGACGCCTCATGGACCGCTCTCGCCTATTGTCGCTGACGAGATTTAGGGCGGCCATCTTGGAGCGGTCCTCCACTCAGCGTTATGTGTTTAGCAGGCACAATGACGTATCAGCGCATTTAATCGATCATAACACACTTTGTTACTGGAAACCATATTCAAACAGCTATCAAAGCAACATTTATAAACAATTGTATTTTTAATACATAGTTCATCATATTTAAATATGCTTAGTGGCTATAACAATAGAATAGGAATGGAATATTCTGATATCGATGTATGAAGAGCATATTACAAAGCACACAGCCGTTCATAATTTATTTAANAAATTATTTAGTAATATCAATATATATTTATATAACTATACAAACACTAATAAATAAAGATTAATAAAGGCACAAATAAATAATGATTTTTATATATATATATATATATATATATTTTTAAGAGGGGGGTTTGTGTGGCTTTAAACTCGTTTCCAGCCTGTAAAGAAGTGTGGTATTTGTGCCACTTCACAAAGTGGCACAAATACCATTTGTGCCAGAGGTCGAATGTTGAGCTGCTGCCGCTGTCCAGCAGGGGTGGTGCTGAATAGCTGAGGCCTGATCTCACATCCCCTCTGACGGGCCTCCAGCATCCCGCCTCTGTAAAACTTAACACTGAATCAAACCAACGCCGAGTTCTTTGTTTTAGAAGCAGACAAGCGAGGGGACAAAGATTCAAAGGAAACTAGCCACTGTTAGGAAAATAAAATTAAAATATGCTAGTTTTTAAACTTAACCATATGTAAAATATTATATAAAATCATCAGCGTTTTAAAATTAGAACATTGGGTTCCAAATTGCCTATATGTTACTTTAGGTTTAATGCAGGAATCTGTTTTTCAATAAATCGCTCAGAAAAGGAAACAGATGCTTGGCAGTTCAGATAAAAAACAGGATGTAAAAGACAAGTTCTGTTTGTTCACAGTCAAATTCTTTGGTGATTTTCTAGGGGTAAGGTAGACACTTAAAACCTGGAGAAAAACAAAATGAGGTCTAGGTAAAAAATACATCTCTTTCTGACAAATAGGGTCTTTGTTCAAATGTTTAGAAAGGGAGAAACAGGAGAGATTCCAGATGTAACCGACATGAGAAAATCCTGTTTGAGAATGACCTTTGCTCTCTCTGACTTTTACTCACTCTGGACCTTTGCTCTTTCTCTCTCTTCATCTTTGGTTTTGAATAGATCTCAAAGAAGTTGACAAAATCATTTAGACCATCCCATCTAGGTAATTTGAAACTGCTTAGAGGTTTAGAAGGAGAGGACACAACTTCAATGCATATATTAAAATTAGGACTACACCTCTTAATAAAAACCTCCACTTCACAGAAACAAGTCAAATTGCTTTGTTCCCAAAGGCCCCTTTGCTTTTTCTCTTATTTTTGTATTTTGTTCATTTTTCTACTTTTCTCAGGTAATTAATCTCTGTTTTATGGTTTGGACTTCTTGATGGTTTGAGTGTGATGCTGATCTGTTTTTCTATGCATTTAATTGTCTGAATAAAACTCTAGATATGTCTGAAGTTGAATGGCGACTGGTTGTTCTCTGTGTGATTTCAACTTTGTACATGAGGAACCCTGAATTCGGGACACAAGAGGAAAACAAATATTTTATTCCTCTAATTTTACACCACCAAAACCGGCCGAGCGGCTCAAATCACCGTCACATTCAGCGGCAGGAGCCGCAGAAGCCGCTCGCTCCTACACGGGCCTCTGGGTTACAAAACTTCTGCCTGCTGTTTCTTTTTCCCTCCTTTTTTTTTTTTTAACTTTAAAGCACATGTTCTCAAACTACACATGTACTTTCTGTCTGTGCACCCCCCGTGGCTTAAGCTGAAAGCCCGACAGCCGCTCCGGTAACCCGCCTCAAGCCGAGGAGATCCGAGGAGAAGATCCCACCACTGGCCGGATTGTGGCCATATTCGGGCTCCCTGACGCTGGAGGAGCCCCCCTTCTCTTCGTTGAACGCCGAGCTGGAGGACATCTCCGTGGCTTTTCTGCTGATAATGTCCCGGTCGGCCTCACGGAGCGGCGATGGAGAATCAGAGCGCAGAGGGGAAGCAGGATATGCGGCTCTTAAAGGCGCACAGACACCGCTGCTGTCTCCGTGCTGTAGAAGAGGATGATGGGAGGCGGAGGAGGGAGTGGAGGGGAGGGGGTGATGAGGCAATGGTCACGTGGTTTTCACAGATTGTTCCTCTGGATGTAAACATCGTGTGCCGTCTGCCGTCAGGGCCACTCGGTGGAGCAAATAGGCGCCATGATGATGCGCGGTCCTCGATACAGGTCAAGAAATAATATTATAAATTTGTACAAGACAGCATGTCAGGGCCATTGAAGAAAAGAAGGAAGGATAAATTTCTGCCAAAAACCTCAGAAATTTTGAGATTAATTTTCAGAAAAAGCAAGGTCATTTCTGAGTTTGGACAGTTCGAAATGTTTTAGAAAAAACTCAGCAATTTTGAGATCTCAGAAATGTTTAAGAAAAAAACAAGGACATTTCTAAGTTTGAAAAGGGGAAGGTTTTCTGGAAAAACCTTAAAAGAATTTTAGATTAATTTTTGGATACTTTGTCCTAATGTTCTAAGAAAAAAACAACTCAGAAATGTTGAGGTTAATCTCAGAAGTTTTCCATTTGAAAAAAGGACATTTCTGAGCTTGAACAGTCAACAATTGGCTTGAAAAAGTTCAGACATTGTGAGATTAAGTTGAGGAGTTGGAGGAAAAAACAATTTTTGAAATTTATTTATTTTTTTTAATTTCCAAGTTTTTTCCAGCAAATTTGAGCTGGATGATTTTGTGCCGTGACATTACATTTGTTGTGAATTGATGTGACATAAATCCACTGAATTAAACTGATTTAAAGGTTTGCCTGGTGTTTACAAATACATTTTAGGCTAAAACTAATCCAACAAATTATTAAATTCTCTTGAGTTGCAAGTTTTCCCACTAGTTTGCTGGTTTGCAAATGAAGACATGAAACACTTTGTGAAACTGTTAAATGATCTGTTTATTTTGTGCCTTTTTATCTTCAATTTAACATTTGACAACACAAACCTCTGTAAGTTTTAATAAGAAAAGCCTGTCTTTCAATGACAACAAACGCCACATATTTGAAGTAATAACTAGATTCCGTTTCTACTTGGCGGTTCTTCAGTCAACGTACCCGCCGACAGATGCCATGACCTCATACAGATCGCACACCTGAAAGAGAGACATCATCTGGTCCCTGTCTTATCTTAAATGTTTTTTTGGGGGGCAGTCTAAACAAAGAGAACGTTTGGCAATGAAAGCACTTTACCTTTTTTGGTTTCCCGACTCTGAAGTTTTTGAGTTTGTACACAGTCACCTCACCCCGACTGTCCCCAACCAAAATGCTGTCTGAGCCTTTGGCAAACAGCAAGGACGACAGCGTCACGCCGGGCTCGGCGTGGTGTACCAAAGTGGGCCGCATGCTAGATGAAAAGGGTTTGCTTTGTCACTGTCTGGCTGCAAATCGGCTTGAAACAGAACCGAACACGCAGCCCAGGGGAACGCCGGAGTGACTCACATGCTTTGGCAGAGGTCCCAGACCTCCACACGGTGCCTGTAGATGGCTGCAAACACCGTGCCGCAGTTTGGGGACCACTTGACGCTGTCCACTATGCTCTGCACCGACGTGAAGCTCATTTTGGGGTTCAGCGTGTCCACCTTCCACAGCTGAATCGTCCCGTCTGAAGAGGTGCTCAGGAACACGTCTGAATAAATAGGCGACCACTCGATATGCGTCACTGGGGACTGCAGGAGACAGGAATAAGTGAGCAACATTGTGTGTATATATATATATATATATATAAACACACACACACACACACACACACATTTACGCATCCACAAGCCTGGAATTTTTTTTGTTTTGCTGTTTAGCTACACAGACTCAAAATGGAGCTAAATCTTTTTAAAAGAGAAAAAGTCACATATTTACGGAAAAGGATTCGGGCAGCTGAAAAAAAGAAGAAAATGAATTCTTACGCTGAACTAAAAATTCTGAATTTAAAGGCTGAATTTTGAGACCAAAGTCAAAAATTTTGAAATTAAAGTCAGAATTTCTGAGATTAAAAACATAATTTTGAGACTGAAGTTAGAAATTTTGAAACAAAAGCCAACATTTTGAGGTTAAATCTGAATTTTTGAGATTAAATCAGAATGTTTTTAGATTAAACTCAGAAACTTTTCAATTAAAGTCAGAATTCTGAGTTTAGTCTCAAAATTCTGATTTTAATCTGAGAATTCTGACTCATTGCTATACAGCAAAACTCTACTAACACAAGCAGCCACTGTAGCTAGTTTTCTGCTTGTAAATAAATGGAATAAAAAACAAACAAACATAAACCCTCAAGAGGAAATCCTGGACTAACCGCATGTACAAAAGTCACAGAACAGAAAATGAAGATATTACGACGTTTACCTTTTAAATAGAGGTCAGTATAAACTTACAGGGTGTTTACAGTATGTGTCCAGAAAATGATCGCTGTTGGACAGAGAGCACTTGTGCATGCTGCCGTCCCACGTTCCGATCACATAGATCCCAGTGTCCTGCAGCGCCATGTGGAAAAGAGTTTAAGATTTTTATTAACATAAAAATAGGAGACAGATAAATGAACACTGAGTTTAAGCTGTAATATTAGTTCTGATGATTAAAGAGAGATGGAGTTTGATAAAGAAAGGAAAGTCTGTATTGTTTGCACAAAAAAACAGGTATGGATGAATTAAGTGACACAGTTCAATAAATGAATACATTTATTATTTGTAAAATGTGTGATAAAAGCTTTAAATAAATATACACTACTTAGTATAATGTGCTAAGCATGTAATCAACATGCATTAAATGAAAAGATTTATTTATTTAAGCAAATTCTGTTGTTTAGTGCAGCAGTGGTCCTGTTTTAATGAAGTAAGTAACGTGTACTGATGATAATTTCAGACAAATGGATTAGCTTATTTTCTGAATTAAATAAAACTTTCTCTCGCTTATTCATCAGATTGTAGCACTTTGGCCCCTCGATAATACTACAGCAGCACAGTAAATAAATGATTTTTGCTCATTTTCTTGAGTAAACTTACGTCTGGATGGAAGTCAATGCAAAGAACAGTGGTCAGTGGAAGCAGCACATTTTCAGTCTTCGACTGGCCTCCTCCGATGCTCTGTTTACGACCTCCTCCGATGCTCTGTTTACGACCTCCTCCGATGCTCTGTTTACGACCTCCTCCGATGCTCTGTTTACGACCTTGACCTGATGATCTTTTCAAGATCATCAAGTCTGGGAAAAGATGCATTTTTTTATTTTTTAAAGAAAACAAAAATATCCATGTTATGATCATTAAAACAGAGCTGGGCTTTATCGGTAAATCTGCATTCCATGAGGTTTTGGTGTTTTTTTTAAATATATTTTCTCAGGTATTCATGAAAAAGTAGATGATTGTGTCTTACACAGTTTGCATTTTTACTGTATTTAGCCTCTTTTAAAAAACATACCCATCAAAAATCTGCAAAGATGAGGCGCTTCTGAGCTCGTTCATAACCAATAGCTGAGTTTCCATCGGAAATGTTTGCAAAACGTTTTCTACATTCCGCTAACGTTGGAAGAAACACAATTTCAAAATTGCTGCGTTTCAATTAAATTCAAAACACAGTTAAAGTCTCATGTGAGTATGTTTGCTCATGTCATTAACAAACATGCCGTGCCATCATCCTCCTACCACTTCCTGTTGTCCTCCTCTTCTTCTTTTCTCCCCGTATTAACATCCGGTTGTTAATCACGTGACTCGCGTGATGCAAAAAAAGCACTTCCATCGCAGGTTTGTGCTACATGAACATTTCGATACCACCAACGGAAAAATGTATCAAAAAATTGGCATGTTTCCGTTCTGATGTGCGCGATGCTGTGGTCAATGGAAACGCGGTCAGGCACAGCAGGGGCAGTTCCTCTCCATAACACTTAGGGGCAGCGGTGATATATTCTCACACAGCAGAAACAAGACGCTTCCTGCTTGATAGACTTGATTTCCATTCAATGCACTGATTTTTCATAGAAATGAAAGGGTAAATTTGGATAATAGAACATTGTCAATGCTGTATTATGTGGCTACTTTACATAACAAAAAGATTGCACTGACAAAACAAAGCTTAGATAGTAAAGATTACACTCCCGTGCTTTGAGCCTGTAGTCTGTGGGGTTTATTACCTACGCAGTTGAAATCATTGTGCAGGATGAGCCACTTGGTAATCCTGCCATCTCCTGATACCGACACTAGGACTTCTTCTCGTTCTTCCCCCGATAGCTGCAGCTGTTGTTTGTTCTAGGTGACCTGCCACACCGGTTGCGTGTGCCTCTTAGCACAGTCACTACGAAAGAAAACAAACAGTCAAAAAAAAAAAATTCATAAATAAGCAGTTCTTAACTTTTCACAGCTGATAGTCTGTTAGATTTGGTGCCAAATGATCCAAGCTAATTGAAAAACATGTTCACCTCTTTGCCTGTGGTGGCGCTGCACCAAGAACCACTGAAGAAAATGACACAAAGAAGACACTGAGCACAACTTCCTTCTATTTCTCCCACTAGCGATAGACTCTTGCGTTTGTTTTGATTGTATTTACCCAGAATGCCCAGTGCCACTCCCTTTGGAGGGGTCTTTAATCCGTTTGGCACCAAAGTTCACATCAACCAAACTGAGACCGAGGTTTTTAGGTGGACCAGAGTT
>NW_015114923.1:18696-21198 GCF_001443285.1 Poecilia latipinna
AGAAATGAAAGGGTAAATTTGGATAATAGAACATTGTCAATGCTGTATTATGTGGCTACTTTACATAACAAAAAGATTGCACTGACAAAACAAAGCTTAGATAGTAAAGATTACACTCCCGTGCTTTGAGCCTGTAGTCTGTGGGGTTTATTACCTACGCAGTTGAAATCATTGTGCAGGATGAGCCACTTGGTAATCCTGCCATCTCCTGATACCGACACTAGGACTTCTTCTCGTTCTTCCCCCGATAGCTGCAGCTGTTGTTTGGTCCAGGTGACCTGCCACACCGGTTGCGTGTGCCTCTTAGCACAGTCACTACGAAAGAAAACAGTCAAAAAAAATTAATTCATAAATAAGCAGTTCTTAACTTTTCACAGCTGATAGTCTGTTAGATTTGGTGCCAAATGATTCAAGCTAATTGAAAAACATGTTCACCTCTTTGCCTGTGGTGGCGCTGCACCAAGAACCACTGAAGAAAATGACACAAAGAAGACACTGAGCACAACTTCCTTCTATTTCTCCCACTAGCGATAGACTCTTGCGTTTGTTTTGATTGTATTTACCCAGAATGCCCAGTGCCACTCCCTTTGGAGGGGTCTCTAGTCCGTTTAGCACCAAAGTTCACATCAACCGAACTGAGACCGAGGTTTTTAGGTGGACCAGAGTTCGATTTTTTGGTCAGCATGAGAGTTATTAACACCTCACTAGATGAACCGGACTTCCTAGGCAAACAAACTCTTGTATTTGCGCCGTTCACATACAGGGACTCTCTGCTACGCTACAGCTGCTTCACCACAGCACAGTCTGCTACGAACGCTAAGGCTAGTTAGCGTTTCCACCGATGACGGCGGATCAATAGTTTTCCTGTAACGTTAAGTTGTTTCTCTGACATTAACACATTTTCCAGTGCATACATAAGCATGATTGACAGCAATGAGACACTCCCCCCGGCTCTGATTGGTTGTTTTTGATGGATATCTATGCATTTTTGCAGACCCCAGAAGTAGCGCTATGAGGTTAATTTTTTCTCAGACTGTCTGTTTCACGTCACACTGTCACGACATGGTGACAGTTTGAACAAATCTGGAAAAAAGCATATGTTTGTAAAAGCTGCATACCGCAGCTTTAACGTTCTCATGTTTTAACGCCCGTTGCAGCGTTGCTCTCACCGGCTGTTGGCGATGCATGCCGTGTCGTCTCCGACCTGAACATTGTAGATGGCGACGGAGCCGTCGTACATCCCTATGGCCAGATGACTGGGGTTGCTGGAAGAAAACTCCAGGCACGTCACACTGCTATGGCAGGAAAACACTCGCTCCGACCACTGTGCATGAAACACAAATTTAAGTAATGAGGGTTTTTCTTTTTATCTATTACAGAAAAAAAAATATTGAATTTATTGCTACACAAACAGAGCAACATACCACAAGGTTTTTTAGAGACCAGCAGCAAATGAGGCCTGGTTGTGGGTTGCCTGAAGACCCGCCTACGTAGCCTACGGCCAGGATGTCCTTACAGAGAAGTCAGGGCACATAAGAGTTGTCAACAATGTGTGGTTTTATCTCTTTAAACCATTATCTTCTTCACTTATTTGGGAATTGGTTGAATAAAGACAAGAATCTACACCATGAAATTAAGACAATAACTGTTGGCGATCAGATTTTCTGTTTTCAAAGTGTGGCTGTGTTACTGGGTTCTTCTTGTTCCATGTCATGCAGGTGATGTTGTGTCCTCTGGTCAGGGGGCTGACGAAGGTCCAGAGAGGCTCCAAGGTTGGTGTTAAATAGTGGCCTTTCTCCTCTGTAATCCGTTCCTCTGAGCCAGGCCTGACCTCGCTGTCCGGGTCTTAAACAGCCAACATAATTACTCTGCATACGGCTTCATGCAACACTACACCACACTAATTACATGCTTAGATGTTCTGTGCAACGCGAGTCAAGACAAACCAATTGTCGAACATTTGACAAACAAGCAAAGTTTTAATTTTAACCGTATTCCTAACAGGGAAGTCGCTAACAGGTCACACAACATGCTCTAAGCAAGACCAAGGAGAACACCAATTGAGTTTCCATTACAAAATGTGCGCAAAACTTTGTTGATGTTCCGGTTTCATCGAAACCACTAAATTTCCCAACTGCGGTGTCTCTACTAAACAAGAAGTACAGTTAAAATCACGTGAATAAGTTTGCTCACGTGATAAGTCATTCAAAAACATGCGGCGCCATCATTCGCCTAACACTTCCTGCCATCTTCTTCATTCTTTTCGTCAACACACGATTTGTGTGGTGCAAAAAAAGTATTTCTAATGAAACACACAACTTTCGATACGGCCGAAAAGCCACTTCATCCTAAAACCTTTTGTCGAAAAAGGGGAGTTTTTTCCCCCCCAAAATTGCCGTGTTTCCATTAAATAAATTTATCTTGGAAATTCCAATTTGCGCAGTTTTAAGGTCAGTTGAAACACATCTGCATACAGGCTGACTGAGCTTACCTTTCAGGACA
>NW_015114923.1:24413-97823 GCF_001443285.1 Poecilia latipinna
TTTAAGGTCAGTTGAAACACATCTGCATACAGGCTGACTGAGCTTACCTTTCAGGACAGGCAGCCCTCTGAAGGCAGCCAGCTTAGGCTGAAAAATGTTCAGCACTATCACTCTCTCCATTATCGACACGCTTTTCATGAAAGCTTCCGACGACAGGATCTTTTCCAAGTTTGACTCAGTTTTTAACATGAACAGATCAGCGTCCGTCTCTGCCGCCGAGCTGACGCCACTGCCTGTGGAAATGACACATAAAAAGAAAATTAAAAATCATTTTCATACATAAGGCAAAAATGTGTGACTCAAACCGGAACCCAAAGAAATGTCAAATGAACAAGTGGCATGAATGTTCTTTATTAATATTGTTATAATAGAACAGACTTTCATCTAATTTATTTGAATTTTATATGGTAGATCAGCACAGTTCATTTCTTGTGAAGGTGGAATAAAAGGAAACATTCATGTTTTTGTTTTCAAAAGTACAAGTCTGAAAGATATGGTTTATGTTTGCATAGACACAAAGAAAAAAAAGAGAACAATTTTTGACTTGTGAAACTCCGAAATATCCTTGTTTTTTCTTGAAAATTTCTGAGAATAATCCCAAACCTTCTGCGACAGACTGGCGACCTCTCCAGGATGTACCCCGCCTCTCGCCCGGAACGTTAGCTGGAGATAGGCACCAGCACCCCTCCTGACCCCACTAAGGGACAAGGGTGTTCAGAAAATGGATGGATGGATGGAATCCCAAAACTTCTGCGTTTTTGTCTTACAAATGTTTGACTTTTGGAGCTCAATAATTTCCCCGTGTGTTCTAGAAAAATTTGAAGATTAATCTGAAATGTTTTGGAAGTTTGTTGTTGTACAACTACGCATTTTTTTCTTTCTTTCTATAATGACAAAAATCTGCTTCATATGAGACCTATAAACTGTGGAGTGGCCACCAGGGGGTGCTAGAAGGACTTCAGAAAGTTAGAAGAACAATGAGGAAAAACATGCAAAAAAATGTATAAATATATCTTTAATTTTGAGTGTTTAATTATACATCTTTATCATAACGTTGAATCTGTTTTCAATCCAATCAGAATAAGTTAAAATTGTAAAATAATAATAAAAAACCTAACATGCAACTCAGTACTATCTTTCTATTTCTGATAACTGCACAGTATTTTCATGCTATAATCTTGTACAGGGTATTATTATCAGTATGATTAATCTTATTTTTTATAGAGAAGAGATGATTTTGTTCCTTTTGCTGAAATACATAATCGTTGAAATGAAGAGAAATATTAGCTCGAGCTACATCTCTGTTTTGGTGCTGAGTGTATTCTCGAGTTTGACCTTTTGCATTGAAACAAGTTAATTTCTTCATTACATTTGGCATATTTCAGAAAAGCAAATGCCTAGGATTGGGAGCAGAGCAAGAAGTAAGCCTGATTTTCACTGAAACTCTTACCTGTTTCCCTGCTCATGGTTACTTCTGAAACGTCTTGCTTATTCCTGGTTCTCGTGAGATAATCCACCCGCTCAGATTCCCTGGTTTCCCTATTTTCAGTCGACATAGAGAACGAATCATATATGTCCCAGGTAGTAGCGATTGTGCCTGTAAGCATGAACACAAAGCATCATTTTTTTTTTTTTTTTGTTGACCTTCCAAGTCAAACAAATCCGAAATCAGACATAAACAACACAAAACACTTTTGCGGTGTTTTGTGTCAACTCTCACCCTTGTTTACACTTTTGTTCGTGTCGGTCTGGGTGTATTTGCATTTATGCTCCCCGACAAGTGTCTGAGATGATCGCTCGAAAAAATTATCACTGCCCATTTTACTACTGCAAAACTCGGCGTAGTCGCGGTTTCTCTGTCTGCAACAGAAGAGCAAAAAGGAAAATAAAGGAAATTTTAGCCTCATAAGTTCCACTTCAAGTTCAAGATCTCGATTCAGATGCACTCACTTCACCGCGTCTGCGTCCTCAGCATCTTCTGAGACGAGGGTGGGGGGCAGGTCCAGCAGCGAGATGGTGTCCGTCTCGCTGAGGATGATGTCGAATCCCTCAGCCACAGGCTTCCGTGGGAATTCTGAAAGCAACAGGAGCACAAAACGGATTATTTCCAGAAAACTGCACGACTGCAGAAACACCAAGTTCCGTCAAATCGAGGCTAAAAACCCCCACCTGTTTAGAGCTGCCTTTAATTAGTAAGTAAGTGAAACACTGATTTGCATATTTCATGTTCATTTGTTTGATTATTTTGATGTTGGCGTTTGACAAAATGGCATGTCTGTCTGTTTGTTTGGACGAGCGACAGTAATACATCGTTACTGATGCATCGCTATAGACACACGATCAATATCAATATCAATAGATGATACGTTTGATACAATTTTCAGTAATTCCACTGATATCCAAATTTAAAACAGAAACACCAAATCCGACCTCATCTACTTGTCTTGAGGGGAACAACTCAAGTCAAAGAATTTACACTGGGCATTCGTTCAATATGTACAGCAAAAAAATAAAAATAAAATAAAAATTATAGCAACCACCATAAGCAGCATCAGTGCTGGGCAGAGAAAAACTATCGTCGGTTATGCTGCTTCTTGAGAGAGCACCAGATTCCGTGGGCTTGCTGGTAAATGAGCTGCCAAACCTGCAATTCACACAAACAGAAAGAGTTTAAGTATTGGAATATTTACTCTGTTAAAAAAATAAAGACCCATAGAAACACTACTTGAAAGCATGGCGTACTGAACTCCATATGCCATACATCATTTTACATAGAAACATTAGGACAGATTCAAAACCTGGGACCAAATTTGCAAAGTTGAAGTTGATCAGTCAAAAAGTCATAAATCAATCTTTTTCAAAAGCCTCTCAGCGACCACAGCTTGATTCGAAAGAAAACCTGTGGAGTGGGATGAATAGGACACAAGACTTTCAGTTTTTGGAGAAATGCAGAGAAAGTGTCCAAAAAAATGAATATCCATAAATTTCTCTCCATGCACGCTTCGACCGTGTGGAATGCTCTAGTAGACTTACTGGCAAAAGATAGTTGTGAAAAGTGTCAAATTATTTCATTTCACTATGGTGGACTGTTTCCCTACTGAATATTTGTATATTCCAATAAAAGACAGTGTCATTGGTACGATTAAACATTTTTTTTTGAAGGCTTTTAAAACATTTTATCAGGTGTCCCAATAAACATGGAGTGTCCCTCCATGTTTATTGGCTTGTGTGTTTGAATGTCGCCGTACCTGGACGAAACCACATCAGTGGGTGTAGAGGACTTGAAAATCGATGATCCTTTTTTGAAGAGGACTTCCTCCAGAGACGATTTTTCACGTGTTTTGGGGTCCGGGTCGTCAACAACGGCAACCAGGGGCAGAGGAGTGACATCGCTCCCTTGAGAATCAAACACCTGGAGGCAAAGCCACACACATTTGTAAATATGTAGTTGAGTTTTGGAGCAAGGTTTTTGGGTTAATTTCAGGGGGTTCTTTTTTGTAATAATTTGAGATTTTTTTAAAGGTCATGAAAACTTTTATTCAAATAATTTGTTTTTTGTTTTCAAGGTTTTTTTGGTCTCTAATAGCCTTTATAACTACTTCTGTTTTTCAACAAGGTGCAAAAACAACCCTTAAGAAAATCTGGACCAGATTGAAATGATAGTTTCACAAAAGCGGCAATTCCTTTAGCATATAACTGCGCAATTTTCTAAGTTGAAATCATCACTCATTGGAATATGCGCCAGTTTTTCTGGCTGTTATTATTATCATCCAATTTTGGTGGCATTTTGGGAAAAGTAGTATGCTGTTCTCCTGTAACTGGAGCCCATCTGTTTATTTTAACATCCAACATGTCAACCAATTTAGCAGTGACGTGCGGTGAGGTTCATTGCTGGTGAGGCACTGACTTACGACTTAGACACCATGCATGTTATTGGACGTACGGAAATTTCGCGCAGGCATACAACGCTGGGAGGCAAAAAGACTAATCTTTTACATGTCATCCATAGCCGTGTTAACTCAGTGAAACAATGAAATGTAGGTAATTTCGTGCTATGATCCACAGTAAAGGGAAAGAAGTATTCTCCACGCTGCACGCAGACTCATTGCCATAGCTGACAACAATGCCACTTCATGTTTTAGGATTTAACACCAAAAAAACATTCAAGAATTTTGCACACAGAACAGAACATTTAGTATGTTGTTGTAGTACGTTTTAGGCTTAATGTTTTATTAATAAGTAATTGTTGTGGTTGATTAGCTACCGCTTCTACTTTACTGAATTATTTAGACATACAAACTGTAGCCCACAAAACGCACATTTCATTAAAAAAAAAAACTAAACAAAAACATCTTATTGCTGTCTTACCTTTACTTATCAATGAAATCCGTGCACCGCTAATTCTGCACAAAAATATCCATTCATCCAAAGCCAAGTCTATCCTCGGCATGTCTTTTCTACTCCGTTAAGAATCATCAAACTGTCTCGAAGCAAAACTTTCAGCTCCGGTGATGGTCTTTCTTTAGTTATTATCTCCTGCTTCAATTGAAAATCCACTTTAGAAAACTGTTTGAGTGCAGAAATGTAGTCTTTCATGTTGACGTTGGAAGAGAGGAGAAAAATATATCGCTGTACTTTACTTATTTACTGTATGGCTAGCTCCATGGCTAGCTCACTGTGTCTTACTCTGCAGTTGTGGAGTCACAAAATCTGGGATCATGAGCGCCCCCTGCCATGAGGTAAGAGAACTGCCTGCCTCATGTCTGATCGCTCCTCCGCACACAAAACACGATACACACACAGTTGGTGACAACAAAAAAACTGTACATTATATACATAAGCGAAATTATGGAAAATCAGTTCATTTATTAAATGTTTTTTAGCCATTTTATTGCCGGCGTACAGACAGGACGAACTTGGTCCCATAGAATAGCAGCCAGAGGTTGCGCAATTCCAGGTGAGGCTCAGCTCGCTGCTGCCTCACCGGCTTCGCTTCTGAGCATTTGAATGGGAAAATGCGAAAATCCAGAGATTTTGAAGAAAAAATAATCAGAATTGGTTAAGCTAAGTAAAAAAATAGGTACTTTATAGTACAAATCACAGGGTGAAAATAGCAATATAAATCATTTTATTACTATTCTTCCATGATAACAGGTGAGGCTCACCTGCCTACCCTGACCGCACGTCACTGCAATTTAGAGATGCTATTTATCATCATTCATCATCTCAAACCAGTTACTATTCTCCTTCAACCTCTGACACCGACAACACATTTTGCACACAAGTCTTTGGATATTCTCTTTCTTGAATCAGTCTCTGATGTAGCATGACTGAACAGCCACGAGAGAAAAACATTTGTATTGGCATAACTATCTTGACAGAAAACAGTGACATTTACTAGAATGAATAATAAAAATGTAAAGAGAAAAGTTAGGTTTGTGTACCCGTATTCCTTTGGTGCTAGTTTGAGGACTGGAATATTTCTGCTGGAATAGAAAACCTGAAGATCTCCTTCGTCGCCTTAGCTGCTCTTTGGATCTATTTATTCCAGATGAGCTACAAGAAAGCCAAAGGAACACAATTTACTTTAAGACAGGACTTGGTTAGCCAATCTAATTAGCTCATGGCTCTTTCATTAGCTAACCTAATTAGCAACCCTTAGTTTTGGTATCTTCAGCGAGAACAATACAGTTATGCAACAATAGTAGTATAGTAAATGTTTTTCAAACTTACGAACTAGGCAGTAGAGATTGCCTTCTCTCTCCTTCCTTCATTGTTGGTTTATTACTGCCAGCAACATCTTTCCCGTACGTTGAAGCCCTCCTCATATTCCAGCTTTTTCTCTGGACTACGTTTGGCCGACTTTCGTTCAAAGTTTTAAACACTTCTAAAGATGTTTAAATGTGGGGTGAATCAGTTTGAACTGAATCAAATCTTGTATAATCTTCAGACTCCATAGCAACTGCAGAATTCTCGTTAATGACAGTTAATGTCAGTTAATGACAATTAACTGTCATTAACTGAAAATTAATTGTCTTTTACTTGTTAATTAACAAGTAAAAGAAAAAGAAAAAAAACTACGAATACTAGACCAACCACAAATAACAACAATAACGTGCTCTAACATTCATTTGTATTTCTAAAAGCCCACTTTCCAGACGCAGTCTGGTCCCATCCCACAGCCTGTATTCATGTTTACGGTGTCCATGACTGACTAAGTCTTCTCTCTTCGCACCCTCTACTGGGAAAGACGATAGAGCTGCTGTTTACAGTCTTCATCGTATTTCTTTTGATGGTAAATTCCTACACATTTTGGAGTGGTTTTGACTCAAACATAATATGTGGTGTAGCTGTCCTGTTTTGGGTGCTCAAATTTCCCACAGAAGCAAATGCACCTCTTTGAAGAGGTCTACAACTGCGTAAGGCTGATGAGTTTCACCTGAGGACGTGACGTTCAAAACAAGGACACCGTGGAAACTGGAGAGAAATTGGGCAAATGTTAAAGGACATAAGGAAAATTATTCTCCAAATGTTATGTTACAACCTTGTCAAGAAAAGGTTAAAAATAAGAAAATTAATAGTTTTGGATGGATTATTAATATTGAGATAAGTGAAATAGGAATAAATCATTATTTAATTAGTCCTGTGGTGAGTATTCCTGATACTCCACCTTGGTTAAGTGGAAAAGCTGATGTTGATTTAAGCTTATTGGAAAAAGGCAGACAAACAGAAAAAAGAGGTGGAAAGGTATATAAAGAAAGAATATGCTGGGTATTTACAAGTATATACAGATGCTTCTAAATTGTTAAATGATAAAATTGGAATAGCATTTATAATTCCGGACTTAAATATTATGAAAAATAAAAGAGTAACAGATAAATTGACAGTTTACACGGGTGAGCTAATGGCTATTTTAATGGCTCTAGAATGGCGTGAGGAAATGAGAAAGAAGGAAATATTGATTTGTTCAGATTCAAAACAGAATTCAGAAACAAGACAAGATATCATATTGGATATTAATCAATCAATTTTTAGAATTAAAAAATATGGATCCCGGGTTAAGTTAATGTGGATTCCTGCTCATATTGGAATACTAGGAAATGAGTTGGCAGATAAATTTGCTAAGAGTGCAGCAAATTTGAGGTTAATATCAAAATAAGCAAAAATGAGGTCAAAAGTTTAAGTAAAATATATATTAAAAAGAAATGGAAGGAACTATGGGACAGAGAAGAAAAGGCACGATTTTATTATAGCACTCAAAAAAAGTAGGGGGAATGTAGGGAAGGTAATAGGAATAAAAAAGAAGAGGTTGTTATATCCAGATTAAGGTTTGGGCATACGGGGCTAAATAGTACTTTGAAAATAATTAATAAACATAGTACAGGTTTGTGTAGTTATTGTGGAGAGTCAGAAACAGTGCAGCATATTTTTCTAGAATGTAATAAGTATAGTCGGGAAATAGAGGTGTTAATCAGAGAGTTAAATAGAAATAAAAATAAATTGGATATTAAAAATTCTTTCTGCACAACTCACACACACTCTTCTTCAGACTCTGAAGCTGTGTGTGCCGAGTCAGGTTTGATTGCAGAGAAACTGCTATTCTTCTTTTCTAACTTCAAATCGATACTAAACTCTAGAGGAGGTGCAAAACATCTACACCGAATAATACTTTGAAAATTATTTTGGTGGACGCGTCAAGACTGCGAAAAATTTACGTATTTTAAGGTCGATGCAAAAATCGCAAAAGAAACGGCTCAACGGCGCCACCTAGCGACATTCAAAAGACCCTTTCCTATTACCTTACTTCATCATAGAGACATGAAATTTGGTACACATGTAGAGCTCCCCAAGATGCTCAGATTTTACAATTAATGTCAGTGCAAATATGATAGGAAGTCGGCCATTTTGGATTGAAAGTCCGATTTTTGCCATTTTTTTTTGCCATTTACAGCTTCCTAGGGATTTACATTGATTGGCTTCAAACTTAGTCAGTTGGTTCATAAGGCATGCCCGATTAAAAGTTATCAAAATGGTGAGTTTTCATGTATGCTGAAGGGGTGATACCAGGGCTCAAAGTTCACATACTTGCCATGAAATTCAAAACTGTTATATCTCCCACACAAAAAGTCAGAGAGGCACCAAACTTTCAGTGATTGATCATCTTTGGGTCCTCTACAAGACTTAATGGTCAGATTTTGACATCACTTAAGCCACGCCCCCTCAGAACAGGAAATGTCATGTTTTACAGAGAATGGTCGCTATCTGAACCTGTTGACCTAATCAACATGAAACTGTGTCCACAGACAGAAGAAATGTTGGTGTGTAGTGGATTCCAACCCCATTTGGTTTGGTTGCAGCAGGTGGGCGTGGCGGCGTGGCAAAGTGACCTGTAATGCCGATGCCATTCGTTTGGCTCTGAATTCCACAATTTTGAGTCCAACTGCACCAAACTCACTAGGATGGATCCTTATCCAACCCCGAACAGGAATTCAGTGCAATAGTTGGTGGGCGTGGCCTGGGGTCTCAACAGCGCCCCTTAGCATATTTTAAATGATCAGCCCCAAGTCATGCTTTAACCTTTAATTATGAAACTTGGTACACATGTGTATCTTGTCAGGATGTACAAAAAAAGTCTCTTGGAGCCATGGTCCAAACCCAACAGGAAGTCGGCCATTTTGGATCAAAGCCGCCATTTCCTCCGTTTTATAGACGTCGCATCTGATCGAACTCCTACAGCTTTTGAGATACAGACTTCAAACTCAGTCAGCAGAGAATTGAGACATTAAAGGTCAAAAGTTATCACAGGAATTTTTGTATGTCAAAGCATGTGGGCGTGGCTAAGTCCCAAACTTTGACTATTCGCCATGAAACAAAGATGCGATAACTTCCACATAGAAGGTCAGAGCTGAATAAGACTTCTTATGTCTAACTACTGACCAACCCTCATCACATTGAGATGGTCAGTTGATGACATCACCTTAACCCCGCCCACTTCCGACAGGAACTCACCTGTTTTTTCTATTGTATGTCTTACTTTTACTCTCTAAGTCATATGGAATTAATTCTCTCCCAACTAACATAAAATGACCTGATGATGAACTCTGTCAATGCTGGCTGAGCTGTGGGGGCGTGGCCAAATGGCAGAACCATATGCACATGATTGTCTCTAAATAAAACACGCACCTTCCGATTGGTAAAAAACTGGATACCTTTGTTACCGCTAAAGAGCCTGACAGCATTGAATTGTAATTTGACTCCACTGCGCCCCCTAGGTCATTCTATCAGCTATATCTCCTCGTGACATTGGCCGATCTGCACCAGATTTTTGGTGAGGCGTCAGGGAGCGATGCCAAACTCATTGGTGCGTATGGCCTGGCGGACGCGTGCTTCAACTGCGCAAGAGCGTATGCGGTGGCGGGCGGGCGGCGGTGCTGGTTCCCCCGCGGTGGCTATAGGCCGGAGCGGTGCTTGGCTGCGAGGGCCGCTCGAGGCTGCTTGCAGCTTTAATTCATATTATTATAAGTTGGGCCAGGTGTCAGAAGATGTAAGTAAGTCTCTGTGAGAGGGGGTACTTGAGAAAAAAAGCAAAGACTCATTGATTGAATTGTTGGTTGATAGCCAGCATATATTTGAATTTGTGCAACAAACATTGAAAGAAAAAACTATATAAAACCTGAATGATCATTCAGTTAGAGTATCATTCAATAAATCGATAGAAATCCAAGTGCTCACATCAAAACATCAAATCTAAATAAATTGTACTAAATATTTTAATACAGACTGATGGTTGACATTGATCATTTATAAGTTTTAGTAATGGAACCTTCAACAACTACAGGTGTACTATATTTTGTTAGTGAACACACTTCAGCATGTAAGATAATGGATGGAGTAAAAGAATCATTAGGGCCAAGAAACATACAGCGTATAAGTCAGAGACAAAAGCTGTAGATAATTTTAAAGGTAACAAAACAATTTGCCACGTTGGAGTGTGGTTGTGCAGTGTAAAAAAACTTTCAACTTTAGGGAAAACTGAAAGATAAATATAAGCAGTATGCTTACTTAGGCCTGTTTAGTCCCTGTCACATATTCTTAAGAAATAAATGTACATATGAGGAACTTTTACTGAAATGTATCACATTAGCAAATGTTACAAAAAAATCTACAAGTGTCAAATGTACTTAAACCAGCCTTTACTATTTTGGAGAAAGCATGAAGCACTGTGTTGATTCAACAACAAGAAAAAGACTGAACCAAAGTTGCATTCACAATGATGCGAGGACAAATTCTGGAAAGGCAGTGATGTTAGAGTTTGTCTCTCACTTTAACTACAGAAAGCTAAAAGTTAAATTGGAGTAGCCTCACCTAGGTCTGTTTACTACCTGTCACATATTCTTAAGAAACACATGTACAAATGAGGAACATTTACTGAAATGTATCACCCTAGCAAGTGTTCCAGAAAAGTATCTATAAGAGTCCAGATCAGAAGGGTGTTGAAATGAAGTGTACAACAATTGCCTAAAATTTTGCCCACTGTTCAGTTTTTATTTCATTTATTTATTTATTTTTAAAGGAATCTTAAGTCACTAGAAGTAACTTTTATGTCTCAGTTTATTTTTTGTAGTTTCCCCACATGTGACTACAGTGATTACCTGGTCGAAGCTGCAGAGCTCAATCTGGATTGTAAAATTTTAACAGAATGAAATGGATATGGTTTTATAAATCATTCAGTAAAACTGCAGGTTTTTCCACTCACTACATTTGTATTGTTTTGTCTTCAACTGTCATGCACATTATTTAACATGGTTGAACATGACAAAATGATCAGATTTCTGGATTAGTGATGTCTCGTTGAGCTTCTTTTGACTTGTTTTTATGTCTCAACCCTTGTGCATGCGAGGACTGAGGCAAACATAGAGGCCCATGGAAAATGATACAGGTTTTACGTGTGTGGGGTCGGTTGGACCCCATTTCGACATACAAGGGTTAATAGGACAAACAGAGGACAGACATAACATTTTTCCCCTATCTGTGCAGGCTAAGCAGATGTAATTATAATAGCGACAAGGCCAAAGCTAACGTCAAACGTGCTAGCAAGTTTAGCTTCTTAACTTTGAAATAACAAACGGTTTACACACCACCTTGTTGTAATCTTAAATCATTTCTTGTTTTCTTTTACTATTTCAGATATTTGTGATGCTTTAATCATAAACAAATTATTAGTTTTAGCTTCTTTTTAACATGGGTTGACGAATTAGGTAAGCTAAATGAGCTCAGCACTTGAAATTTCACAAATTCACTTCAGTGCGTTCATTTGTGCTGTCAAGCTGAATAAGTACATTTTCTGCCGCATGTATACTGATTAAAATCAGTATACCTCATGCAAAGTAACTGTTGAAGATGATGTTTTATCCCTGCACGACTAAAACCTGGCGAAAGGTGGCGCCAGAGTAAATCTAATGGCTAAGGAGCAGCTGGCGCTCGTGCCGCTGACAGGACGCTCAAACTTCATTTCAGCAGCGCGAGAAGTTAATCTGAGCCTTGTTCCAGCGCTTAAAACGTATTTCTGGTCGATTTTCATGTCACCAACCTATCTTCAATATATGCTTCTTCTTTTTTTGTGACAGACTGAAAAACAACAAGTGTCCAAAACATAATCGGGATGATGAGTTTTTATTACTTATGTTATTTTTTGTGGACTAAACTGAATCCCGATTTGGATTTTTAAAACTGTTCTGTTCTTATTGTAAGTGATCACTGATGAGCCAGTTTACGACATCAATTACTCCGTAAATTTCACAGGCGGAACATAATGGCGTAATTTTTTTTTTTTGTTGTCTTTTTTATTCTTGAGAAAATAATAATGATAATAATAATAAAATATATTATTTTGTGAGCTTTAAGACAAAATGATGGACATACATAGGGCTTGTTACACGGAGCCACACGCTGAATCTCTAAAAGAAGAAGAAATGTAAAGAAATAATAATAGAGCGGTCTAGGCGGGAGAAAACCACCGACTCCCACTGTTGTCTGCAGTTGCAGGTAAATGTCTTGGAAGACCGTGAAACTAACGGGCAGGTCTGGATGAAGTGAGAGAAAGGGTGTGAGAAAGGAAGGGAGCGAGAAAGTGGGAGGGAGAGGAGGGGTTATCCTGCCGCTGCCTTATTGCCCGACAGTGCCCTGCACTCTCACTGAAGCCTCCACATAGTGCCGGACGGGAAATAACCCGATGAATACTCTTCTTTATTTTTTATTATTTTTTTAAATTACTATTATTATTATTATTATTATTGACACTGTGTAAATTAAAAACCTGGCAGCTCCCGGGGCGGGGCGTCACTCCTGACAGCGACGCAGAAACTCTCCTTGACACCGCACTCTTCTTCTCTTCTCTCCTCCTCGGCGCAGCGCAAACGGAGGGAGTTTACACCAAAAGTCCAGAGATGGTGACTTTACTCCCGGGATCAGAAGGCAGCCCGAACTGAACTCCCCGCTACTTGCTTCTTCTCCTGCCCGCCGGTTCGTCATCATCATCATCATCATCATCTTCAACCCAAGCTGACGAGTCCTCCGAAGTTTTGTTTTTGTTTCTTCTCTCTCTTTCGCGAGAGTGTGCGCGGCGCATGTGGAAGAAGAAGTGAGTCCAGGTAAGAGAGGCGTCCTGTCCGGTCCTGTCCCGTTGCTCAGAACCGCCGCTGCTCGGTTTTGTTTTAGAAAAGAAAAGAATAATAAGAATAAATAAATAAATACAGCGATGACAGCTGCAAATTCAGGGCGCATCGCGCTGCTTAAAATCCGCAGAGGTTGTTTTCAACAATTCCCTGCACAAAAATAAGAAAAAAAAATGTGGGGGAGAAAAAAAAGCAAAGCGACTCAGAAGTTTAACTTTAGACACGAGACCGCAGTTTTTATCAGCTTACTTCAACTCCTAAAACTTTTCTGCCAGGAATTCGTCGTAAAAGAAAAGGTCTCATGATTAACAGTTTTAAAACGCGTTCTCCTTTTTTAAATAATAACATTAGTATTAAAAACAGAAGGCTGTTCATTTGCGTGACTTTTCATTCCAGTCTGCGAACTCTTAAACAGAAACAATCGTATAATAAAAGCAGGATCCAAACCGCACAGATATGAGCAGAAACCAACCGAACAGCAGCCCGAATTAAAGGTTGGCAGCTGGAGACTGCAAACACCAACAAACCCTTTAGTTTTTTTATTTTATTGTATGTATTTTAATTTTTTATTTTTGCTTGTTATTTATTAGGAGCAGAAATAAATGCGCTGCAGTGCTGTCTAAATGCCATCACAACATTTGTTGCAGGGGGGGAAAAAAAGATTTCATCTGCTGTGACTTATTGTCATTATTATTATTATTATTATTATTATTACTACAAAAATAACTAAAGATCAGATTGCGTTAATTTAGTTTTTAGGACTTCTTCTGTAGGCACAAGCTCAGACTGATTCTAGTGACTTTGGGCACAAAACTCTCAAGATACATTAAAAATCAGACGTCACACCATATATAACAACAGCTTATTTGAACATTTTAGAAACTAATTCAATTTCTAAAAAAAATATTTATAGCTTGTTTGGGGAAAAAACACAAAAAGAACGGTTTATGAAGAAATAAAATCTGACGTCTGTGAAACTGACAGTGAAATTCAGCTTGTATGAATTTAAGCAAGAGTGTGTGTTTGTACTTATTTATTGCAGTATGTCATGTATACGTCTTCTTATCCTTGCTTTATAAAAACTTTCTAAATCATCTGGAATACACAGAGAGAAACAAAACGAAGGCTTCCATCTTGCGGGAGGTCACGCAGGTTTGACCCTGCGCGTTTTTTATCGTCTCTCGGTTAAATTTTTTTTCCGGTTTTAACTCTTGAGGTGATAAGAAAGAAAAACAAACAAAAACAAAAAAAACACACACACACACACACAAAAAACCCCACAATGGGTGTTCACGGCTGAAATCCGACAGTTTGAACTTGAGCGTCTAATCCCATGATCGTCCGGCTTTCAGCCCGGTTCCCGTGAGGAGGACAAAGAGGAGGAGGAGGAGGAGGAAGAGGCTTTGGCCCCTGGAGTTCACTGTAAGGATGACGGGACAGGACGGTGTGGGGCGAAGGGGGTACGGGAGGACAAGGCGCACGGCGTGGTGGTGGAAAATGCTCGATAAAGGCACTTGGAGGGTGTTCCCCGTGTTCGGAGGCGCTACACCTCCGAGATAAGCCTCTGGCCGCCCGCAGATAAGAAGCTTTCAGAGTAACAGAGCGAAAGAGAGAGAAGGAGCAAGAGAGAGGGAGCTCATGCATGAAAGACAACAATGAGTTTTTTAAAAAAACAAAAAACCCAAAACGCAGGTCCGGACAGCCGTGTCACTGACTCCTCATCCTGGCGGTTTTAATCACTTGTGGAAGTTGGGTGAGAATGCTCCATTTCCCAGGATTTACCCGCTGAATGCTTCCAGCTCATCCTTTCTTTTCTTTTCATTTCGTGCGCATCAAACTGCCCTCTACCCCCCCTTTTTTTTCTCTTCTTCTTTTCAGACTTGTAATTGCCCCCCCACCCCTCACCACCTCCTCCTCCCTACTGCTGCCCTGTTCCGGCCTTCCCCCCTCGCTGTCGCAGTAAATCACCATTCCCAACAAGTTGTTTAATTGTTTGGACTCTGGTAGAACAATTTATAGACACCCACCCTCCTCCACCCTCCCACTGAGTCCACCCTCCTGCCCCCTCCACCCTCCAGCATGCACACCTCTGTTGTAAGTGAGAGTGTCTGTGAAAAACAATCTGGCCCGCTCTCCTATGGCATTTTGTTTGCAGCAGGTGCTGCAGGCTGAACTTCCCTCATAAGGTAAAGTGGCATTAGAGCGTCCAAATGGCAGACTTATATATAGGCTGCCGATTCAGCACATTGTTCCGAGGGGGGAGACCTGCTGCCCCCCCCACCCACCACCACCCCCATCTGCCCCTTTACTGCCTCCAGTGCCACCACCACTCTTCTTCCTCTTCTGTGGGAAGCAACAAGTGATCAGGCCTGTGTGGTCCATTGAAAGGCTTTTGAACATACGTCAGGGGCCTCCAGCTGGGGGGCCTCTGCAGCTCCTCCAGAGCGCCTTTGCAGGAGTTCAACACAAAACGATCCAGAACTGAGTCGTGAGCTGAGCCTGACTTTAGAAAAGGATTATGAGGGGCGGTTGTCCAGGGCAGCAAGTATTTGGGGGGCAACCCAAAATAATTTGCGTGTGTGTTTACAAACATTGAACCTCATGTTAAAGTCATGGGATCTTTTTTTAATTTATTTTAATATTTTTTTAAAATGAATTTAAAATGCCATTTTATTAATAAGCTATACTCAAATATTTGAAAATTATCTTTTTTTAACTAATATATAGGCATTTCAAACTAACCGTCCACTAATTTGTACCTACAGTTGTCTAAGGCCGACCTAATCATCTGTACTCTGCATGAGTAAAAGATTTTTTTTTTTTTCTGAGATAGGGCAGAAAAACTGGCTCCTGCCGGAGGCCCTTATTTTCCTGAATCCAGTGCTGTTTGGGACCTTGTACATAACTGCGTATTAAGATATTTTGTGGTATTCTTGTGATAGCGATGATGATAACTATTTTTTTACTTCTTCTTAAGGAGAACAGCAATCATAGACACTCAAATACTAATAATATGTTTCTTTAGGATAGGGGTGTCACCCAAAGAAGTGATTTGTGTCACTATTAAACTGCACACAGTCACTGAATTTAATCATATTTTTTAAATTTAATGATATGTATTGATGCTTTCACTGAGCAAACAGTGGAGAAAATTGTAAAAAATAACAATGCAGACAGTTTTGGGGGGATTTGAAGATTATTCATTTGAATTTATTGCGAAAGCAGTACATGAAAATGATCTAAGAAATTTATCATAAGTAATGAGCGATATGATAAACGTGATGATAAAAGGTGATGACCAGATCCGTCCTCTAAGCAGGATTTCTTTATCTATAAATAGGAGATTTTTAAATATGATTTACAAAAAAGTTCACTGATGTACAAATTTATTTATTTATTATGACATAATAATAAGAATCTCGTTCAATCAATTGTGTCAATTGATAAATAACAACTGATTGTATCAAATCAAATATTACTCAAAAGTTCATTTATTCCAGTTTATCACTAATTGAAGCACATTATATAGATTAACTCAAGATAGATGGATGTCTGAAAGATTCTATCATTATTAATTATGACGATTTTCTATTTACAGTCAATGAAAACATGACTTTTAAAATCAGAATATTACATCAACCAATTAAAAGAAACAATTTTTATACTTAATAAAAAGTATGTTTAATACCTGCTGAAGGGCTGGTTTTAAAGGGAATGTCTAACTAATTGAATGTGACTGCAGATATATTTCCTATTGAAGAACCAAAATCAACTTTATTTCTTTTTTTAAGGCTTCAGGGTTAAAACTTTTGAGTTTATACAACTCAATATGAGTCTAAATAACTTCTTTTCTATATTTCCAAATGATATCTCATTTTCAAAGATACGTCACTTTCAGTCTAAACATAAATGAATTATAAAAAAATGTCTTCCTGCGTCACCAGAGGGATGCATCCAGAAAGTTTCCACAGGGGGATCCGTATGGGACTTGTGAAGCTCAATAAGTTATCAAATGCCCAAATGCGGATTAAAAAAAAAAAACATTTTGAAGAGATTTGAAATGACTGATTTGTTATTTTCAAATGTTTCTAAGATCTTAATGATTTACTTAGTTTCCTTTTGGTATTAAAATCCTTTCAAACTGTGCGTCTCAGTTGAAGATAACATCTCAGTCTGTGGGCCTTCATTTCACCACCAGGTCATTTCTAAAAACAACTGTCTGATTTCACACTGCATTTTCAGATTCATGATGTCCCTTTGTGACAGCCTTGAGCCATCTTTAAATCGGCCAGAAATGTTCAGGAACGGGATTCATTTGCTCTGGCGTGAAAAAACAAAAACTACAAAAAAGTGTTGTTTTTTTTCTGAACGGATTTCATTTGGCCAGAATGATTCGTTGGAACGCAGAGCGGCTCTCGGGTTGCGGTCAGGGAGGAAGAGCGAGAGACCGCCCTCCATCCCCCCTCTGCCCCCCGTATCGACCTGATGGAGACGGTACCTGACTCGATGAGTCGTTTTTGTCGTTTTATTTCTCCTCCCTCCATCCAGACGCACCGTGTTGCAGGTTTAAGCGTTTCCAGATGTTTTTTTTTTCCTTTTTTTTTTTTTTTTTGCCGAAGATGTCATTCAGCTTCATCGCTTTAAGCCTGTGGCCCCGATCCGGAGAGCCTTAATTATTTGTTGTCGGGGCTCTTTGAGAGAGACACCGGGCCCCTCACTCCCCGTGACAAACACCCCACCCCTCTCTGAAATTGGACATGTGTTGAACAAACACAAATTAAACATTTAGCCCTAAGTATTTCTTCCCCGGGATCCTAAGTGCATATTAGTCAACCTATACTTATCTCCGGCCCCAACGGCACACCCAAATTGCAGTGCTGCTGCTGAAGAAGAAGAAGAAAAAGAAGAAGAAGAAGAAGGCTTGGGGGGCCCCCGGAGAACGAGCGCTCGGAGCGTGCTGGCGGATACCCCCATCAGTTTGTTTGTTTTTTTTCCAACCACAAAAGCCGTCGTAGGTGTGTGTGAGGACTTTCACGTCTTTTGTGTTTTCTTCGTTGACGGAGGAACGCGTGACATCCCTCTGCGCGGACACACTGCTCCGTGTCCCGCAGCTGCACTCACAGCTCTGAGAAAGGATTCCTTATTTTCCTTCCAGGGTGGAGGGAAAAAAGAGACACATTTAGGCCCCAAAGCCCCTCTCTTCCTCCACACTTCTTCTCTTATTTTAGTGTGTTTATTTCTGCAGCACCTGCCTCCTTCCCACTGTCCGAGTCCAAAGAATGAAACGCTTTGGAGTTCCTCGCTTGTCTCACACTTGTTCGTTCGTCTTTCACCTTTGACCTTCCTCACTCTCTTCCTTGGGTAAAGGAGTGTTTGTGTGTGTGCGTGCATGTGTGTGTGCAGTAAATGCATTGTTGACATCGGCTAACAGCAAAATTTGAGAACCGTGAGTAAAATCGGCAAGCTTTCATGCCATCCAGGCAAAATTTAAAGCGAACAGGATCTCCTGAAACATTTTGATTAATCTTATAAAAAAAAAACAAACAACAACAAACAACCAAAACAGAGATATATTAATATCTATATTGGTCCAGATATTGAAAAAAATTCTATATCAGACATCATTGATGACGATGTGGCCGATCCATATCAGCAGATCTAGTCAGTTCTAATTCTATGCTTTGTGCTCTGAGTGATGTCATGCTTTATTATTTATGACTTTTATATTTAGAATTCCTAATTGCACTTTCTGAATCATTTGAAAGAAGCTTTGTTGCAGTTTATTTTTAACATGTTTGACCAAACTTTTTTTTAAAGTTTCAGTTTCTTTAATATTTATTTTTCATTGGCTGTTCTACTCCTAACTGCACTGACTGAACAAATGAAAGTTGTTTTTACATGTTTGACTGAGCTTGTGAAGCTCTTAGTGTACTTAAGTCTGTTGAACTTAAATACAGCACACAGTCAAATATCAAATAAATGTGCCATCCAGTGCATTTATGTCCATGTTTAAAAAAAACCCGAAATGTTTTGTCAGTTCAGCTGTTTTTCTGTATCAGATCAATATTGGCCGATACTGAACCTCAAATATCTGTATCAATATAGGAATTAAAAAAAAAATTGATCAGTGCATTCCTACTGTATATAGAATTTACTATTATTTTGCTGTTGCGGCGTTTGCAGAAATGTAGAATTAACAATTTAGTTGGACTTTTTAAGAGGAGAATATTGAGTAAGACAAAAATAACAGGCAGGGGCGTACACAGACATTTTGGGGGCCAGGTGCTCATGTGGAATGAAAGGGCACCTTGTTTGGCACATGGCTGATGTAGTTGTATGAAATATAACAAAGCAACAGCACAGAATTTAAATAATTGTCTAGACTTCTGCTTGTAGATTATGTAATACGGAAATTATTCTTTGAGAGTTAAGATTATTGAGATTAACTACAAACCCTTGAGAAATGAGAAAAACGATGCTGAGGAAAATTACAACTTGTAAAAAAAATGTTTCCATTGCAGTTTTGCGAAATAAACCAATTTTGATACAACTAAAACAAACACCTCATCCAATTTCAAAATTGCTTTGTTTCCATTAATCAAATGTATTTTTGAAATGTTAAATTGTGCCATCATTTGGTCAATGGAAACACAGCTACTGTGGGAAAAACAAACAAAAAAAAAGATTTCAGAAGGGCACTGTTTTTGTCCACAGGAAAAAGGAGCGAGTGATCTAGTAGCTCCTAGTGTCTGTGTCCATCCCTGCTAACAGGCTAATATTAGCAGCTTGATTAGTCAGGCTATCATGCTGTTCTCTGCTTGCTATCTGCAGTTTCAAAACACAGTTACCGTCACAGAAACGATAACAGGAGCCCTTTTACTTTTCACACCATGATCGGTCGCGTTTTTCAGAAGCTGGAATGTTTCTAAACTGCCAAATTTGTTTTTCTTCTAACGGAGGGGAAGATGAGAGAAATAGAAGAGGCTGACCACCTGTGGAATCAAAGATAATATAGGCGTCTGCAGTGTTACCATTTGGCTGAAGGTGGAAAAAAGATAACACAACATTCTCTAGTATTCCATGAAATTGGGCTTGATTTTGTTTCCAGATTCAGCTTCAGAAGTAAAATAATCTCCACATAAATAGTCGGTTTGTTTCATATCTGCTAAACTTTCTGCTGAAAATGGCTAAAGGTGTTTAAGAACCAGAGCGCCGCAGCGTTGGACTGGACTCCATCTGTGCATTTTAAAATCAGAGGAAAATGAAAAGTAGTTCAAATCTGCATTTATCACAAACCCATTCGTTTTATTTTCTAATTTTGAAATAGTCTGGAATCATTTGTTTGCAATGCCGGTTTTGTGCTCCATTAGATTTTCACTTGGCACAAAAAAGATCCTGCAGCTCGGAGCGGAAAAACTCCTCTTGCTCTGCACCGACGCAACCAGAGATCCGGGTTGGTTTCTCCTGTTTGGTGCCGGAGAAACTAACCCAATAACTGAAGTAGCAGGACAAATTAAAAAAAAGTTGCATAAGCTTAAGGCAGTTCTGAGAGATACATTTCTCTAATTTGCTTTAAGCGTCTTTAGACAAAGATACAATTTTTTGCAAAAAACAAAGAAGGGATCTGTGTTTGTGCTAAATATTTTAAATAATTACTTTCTGTATTGGAAGTGAAAATGCAATGGAGAAACACTGGATGACATTTCTAAACGCTGATTAGTTCCTCATATAGCACTTAAAACAGTGGAAATATAATTTAGCTAATTTTCTCTATTATTTTGTTATTTTTGAAGAAAAAAAGCCATTTATGGCAGACATAAATGTATTAAAAAAATAATATTTACTAAACAGATTTTAAAAATGCAATCAGTTTCTCTCAATGATAACGAATAATGAGATTTCTATCTGTGTGAATAGTTAATTTTATCATAATTTCACCTCTTTTTTTTCACCAAACGCTCATGAAGCGGTTTGGAAAAAAACAAAGAATCAGATTCTTCTTTAATTCTCAAATGTTGTATTTAGAAGCGATTACCTTGATAAGTTCCTACTCATCACTGCTTACACATGCAAATCTGATCTATTACTTCTTTGCTTTATTTCATCTAAAAGAGCAGAATTCTGGCTCTGGTGTGTGTCCTTTATTCCCATGCAGGGCCGGATCTGGAAGAATAAGGGCCCCTGGGCTGAAGCCAGTTTTGGTGCCCTATCACAGAGGAAATGTCTTTTTTTATTATTTTTTCCAAATTATCACATTAGCAGGTATGAACTGATGGATGGTTGGTGTAAGGTTTATTCCACTTTAGTAAAATTCCACTTTGATTGCCTAGCAGGTCTGGTTCGTTTGGGGAGGTGTGAACTCGTGATCTAACGCTGGTCCACCTACAAACCTAGCTCTTGATTCTGTTGTAGTGAACTCTGGCACGATTCAAATGCATATTTCAGTGCCAAGCAAACTGAAGACCGCTCCAAAAGCAGAAAGCTAACTATAGTGCAGGAAATTCTGGGTAAATACAACCAAAACAAACACGCATGTTTACTGCTAGCGGAAGAAATTGCTTTTGGGCTTTTGCCAAAGAACAAGAAATCAACAAAATTTAAAATTGATTCCATGACTTCAATATAAAGTGCAGTGTTTGTAAAACATGCAAAAATATTAAAACAGTTTTTTAGGGTCCCCCAAAACTTGGCGCCCTAAGTTACAGCCCATTTTTTGGTTATTTTTGTTACATAAAATCCTAGAACTGATGAAGTGTTTGATTCTATCATTGAAAAAGATTGTATCTAATGTGTACAAGAATTATAATCTTCAGCAGAGGCAAATACCAGGACTAAACATGAACGATGGAGTCCTGGAAAAAAAAAAAAAAAGTCTGTCACTTCCCGAATATTAACGTAATAAATTGCAGGCCTAAAGTGCTGTGGTCAGCCTGTTTGACTCGAGTCAATCACGGGGTTGACTCTTTAATTTATTTCTTTATTTTAATTTCTACCAAGAATAGAAAGTGACCAGGTGACTGACACAACTGGTCCAGGGAGCCTTTCGTTGTCAATCAGCAGCCGTGGACTGCAAACGCAGCAGCGGCGGTGACGAATTCTTAAGCGACCGCGCTTCTCCTGGTGATTTTAAAGAAATACAAGGACATTTAAAAAAAAAAAAAAATCCACTTTATTCTTGTACTAGCAGAATCACCTTAAAATCATTCAGATGGTTGTAATTTAAGCTCTAAACTCAATTAGGTATTGCTGTTTCACAACCAACCAGCAGCTAAACAGACATTAGCATGAAAGCTAACAGCATTAGCGTTAAAAATGGACAAAACCACTGCTTGTTTTAGTCTGAAATATCATGTGACTCATGTGTGTATTGTCTAATTCACTCAGTGAACGTAACTTTGTGCTTACAAGGAACATTGTTTGGGATGGGAAAAAAAAACAAGATTATCCCCAATTACCTGGAGAAAAATTATGATTTTTGTTGAAGATATTTTTCAAAATGTATCAGAAATAATTTCAACTGTTAGAAATGACTCCACAGCCACAACAACAGCTCTTAAATTACATAATGTGTCTTGTCAATATTGAAAAGTGGGCGTCGTTAGCAAACATCTCGCGGATAATGTGGCGTTGTTAAAAAAACAAACGGGTGGGGTTCGATAGAGAAGAGAATATGGATACCTGAAAGTTCTCACAATTGACTAAAAGTGTTGAAGATACACCAGCTCTCTTTTCTTAGTCTGCCAGGCTGCTTTCATCTGTATTGTCACGACATATCAGCCCCACCCTCGTGGCACGCCCTGAAGGTTAAAACAAACAATAGAAATTATTTGCTCTAGCTCTCAATGAGCACTTTATAAGTTGATCTGAAGTGATGATATCTGTGAATCGGATACTGCAGCAGTCGTTGAGTTTAAAGTCTGAAGGGAAACTTGATGTTTAAGGTCATTTGTCCAAAGATGGAAATCTCAAGATGTAGTGAAACCATTCTTTTGAACAGAAAGAATTTCTGTCCTGCTGAGCTTTTCTGGAATCATTTGGATGGAGCAAACGCTGTGCTTTAGCTGGGTCAATACAGGAAAACATTGTGGATTGGGAAAAAGCCCCACTCCTTGAGGCAATCTTCCACTTATTTAGTTTACTTAAAATTTTTAAGCATAAAGCCTCAGTCAACTTAAACTTTAAGATTTCAACATTTAATGTTTAAGTTTTAGTAACTGTTTTTTTTAATCAGTTTTCATTTTTATTTAAAACAAAATTAGGGCTATCAGAGTCAACGGGGCTAAGTAGAAATATATATACCATATTTCAGATTTGCATTTGTAAAATAAATAAATAAATAAATAAACCTGATAATTTTTACTTAAAATTACAATAAAATAAATTTTTTGTTGTAATATGAAAAAATGTAAAAAAATAAAATAAATAAATAAATAAAAAAATCCAAGAAAACCTTTTAAAAGCATCCAGAGACATTTGGTATAAAATCACATAGTGGGATGATAGAAAGCAGAAATTACGAAAACTTTAAAGTGTCCTGAGCTAGAACAAAGCCTCAATATGAGTTTTTATTTATTTATTTTTTGCAAAGCCACATTGCTCCAAAACTCAATATGTCACTTCCTGTTGTCTAAAAAACTCTGCATGCTGAAAACCTTCGACCTTCTGCTCACCCTCACTGCATCAGAACAGGGATTTCTTTCTTTCTTTTTTTTTTTTTTTTTTTCCAGTGAAGCAGTTCCATAGCGAGATCAGAACTGGCTCCATGATGCTGTTTACTGATTGCTGGAATGAACTTAAAAAAACATACTTATTTAAAGAAGATAAAATTTATTGTAAATAGTTTTTATAAACAATATTTACTTTCTCCTCCCAGAAATCAACAATAATACAGCAAGTATTTAGCTCTGCACAAAAGTCTTAGGCCATCCCTCATTTATTTTTTCTGTTTAGTTTCCCGGACGCTAATTGTTCTTATATCCTTGTAAACGTCTGATCTGACTCAAAGGATGAGCCGGTGTCATGTCTTTCTATTAAACCACTTAGCAAAAAGCATTTCAAAATGTAATCTATAGATGTTTTGGTACGAGCAGTTTACCACACGTCAACAAACTGCTTCCTCTTCTTCTTTAGGCTGTTTGATTAATTAAATAGTACTCTATCAACAGCAAGGCAATTTGTAATTGTTCTGTAACTTTGCTTGAATGAAGACGCATCTTGCAGGTTTAAAGTTTAAATGCAAACCAGCCATAAATGACCCAGATGGGTCACAGGGGTGTCAGAAGAAGTCTGGCTAACTAAGTCTTGACAGTGGTTCGGCGTAGTAGGGCATGGTCGCTCCGAAACGATCCTGTGGTGAAGTGGAGACGGCCAGGGATGACACGGCCCCCGCCTGCCGAGCAGAAGCCCGGATACAATTGGTCGACGGCCAGCTTGTCCTGCGCGGGGCGTCGCCATGGCTTCTTGGCTGTAAAGCGGCATCTCATTGATGTCATCGTCGTGATCGGTGGCAAGGGAGAAGAGACAGATGTGGAGGAAATAAAAGCAAAGTGGGCCCAGAATAGAAACGTAGCAGTAGTGTGATGCTAGGAGAGCCGCACATCCGATTTGTGCCGTGTGTCCTGAGATGCTGCTAACAGAACACACACCTCACACATACCCGGTCTCTGCTTACTTTGCATGTGGCAGAGTGGCCATGTTTGTCAATCCGTGATGAGAGGTGGGCCACTGGCTCAAGTGTCCAGCTGACTGGATCCGGACCTTAGGTTTCGGCCTTCTGACATTTACCCTGCAGCATCTCGCTGACAAGAATACACTTGGGTGGGAGCGTTTCACATAGTCTCACGCGAGTCGTGAACTGTAGTTATTGTGATTTTTGCTGCTTTGGTCTAAAACTTTATTGATCCCAAAGGGAAATTAAATGTAACTCATATTATTCAAGAGTCTTCGTCCCTTCAGCCATCGGGCTGAAGGGACGAAGAATCCCCTGCAGTGGTCTCTGTTTCCGCCTCTGACTGAAGACTGTTGTATGAAAGTCTCATGAAGACGATGTTCAAAACTTCTTAACATTAATAGCGCATCATTGTGAAAATATTCATCACAGGTAAATACATTTGAATTCAGCTTGCCGTTACTCTGACGCCCCTAAATGAAATCCTGGACAACCTAATTAATAAACAGTGTCCACCTGTGTGCAGTTTAGGCATTGTCCACACGTAACTGGATACCTGGGACAAAGGAAACATTTTTGGTTTTATATGCATTTTGGCTAAAAACGATTATGAAAACTCCAACCAAAGATGTTTGCGTGTACATGGGAAAAGGGAGATTTATGACCCTATCCATTACAGTCTGTGACAAATAATGAGCCAATGTATCCATCGTCTTACTCGACATTTTATCAACTTTATTTTCGAACGCTGTATTTTAAAGGATCTCAGTTAAACAGGAAGTTAAACGGTTGTTTTGAAGCAATCAGATTGGCTGGCAGAGGTTTTAGCTTTGCGCAACACTGCCCCCTACGTGTTTGGAATGTTTAAAACAACGCTCAGGGGCGTATTTGTTCTGGTTCGTGTGAATGAAAACTTTTCTGAAACTGATCTTGTGTGTATTATATCTATCTATCTATCTATCTATATATATATATATATATTTTAAATAGCATTGGGGGAACTTAATAGTTTTTGTAAAGTTCTGGCTATGTGAAATCCAGCTGTTTTGAGAAAATACCAGAGGAAACAAGAACAGTGTGGAAAAAATACACTATTACTGTCCTCACCTTAAAACATAACGGTGGCAACATATGATGAGGGGTTGTTTGTCTTCAGCAGGTCAGAGTTGACAGTAAGATGAAAGGAGATAAAAGCAGAACAATCCTGGAGGAAAATCTGCTGCAGCCGTAGGTGTGATGGAACCATTTAGAAGCTTTTACTGTATGTTTTAAAATGACCTAGTCAAAGTCAAGAACCATATATCCAGTTAACTAGGAGCTAGACTGCAGAGTTAATCCTGCTTATCTGAGGATGCTAAATATAAAAGCACGACATACCTTCTCAGCTTTTTATTTGTAAAAATATAATTTTGGAGTTTACAGCCACCTGGTGTTGGTCTGTGACACAGAACCTTGATAAAATCCCTCCGGCTCTGCGGCCATGACGCGACAAAAAGTGTGAGTGCTTTTGCGAGGCTCCGAATTAAGCAGAAAAACAGTTACGTTGTTGAGTCTACAACGGTTTAACGTTGGAAACGAGCAGTCGGGTCGGTCCCTCGACGGTTCTTTAAGAGGTAATTCATCCGTCTCAGCTTACAGCTGGTGCGTAGCCAAATAAAATGGCCCTCTGCCACCGTGTTCGAAGTCCGTGGTTCCTGCCGATGCGGGAAAGGGGGGAGAAAAAAAAAAAAACTGCCGCCTCAGCACGCCGCTCGGTCTCGATCTCAAGAAGCTCATACCGGGTCTCCCCTGTTCAGTAAGGGGAACATATTTAGACCGGTCTGTGATGTCAATTGTTATTCCTGGAGGCCCGCTATAGGAAAAAAAAATCTCACTTACCTTTGTAAAGCACTTTGGTGAAAAGGAGCTTATTCCATAAAGACGCTATTGTGATTGCTGCTAAGTGTGTGTGTGTATGCATGCATGCATGTGTGTACGTGTACCGGTGTGTTTAGGTGTCGCTGCTCCAACCTCCCTCCCTTGAGGACTTCACATGTGCTTTCTTTACATCTCAAGTCACAATGGTTTCCGTACTGTTTGTTCTCGCGGCGTCTTGAAGAGGTGGCTTTTTGTGGCTGGAATTCATGAATGACGGCCGCGATTGTAGTCACAATGAACGATTACACATTTTTGTGGCGTGCCACTCTTTGTTTTTTTTGTTGTTTTTTTTTACATATTTTTTTTGGAGCAGTGAAACTCCACAACTTGCTGGAGGACAAGGCGAGACGTTAACTAGCGAAGAGAGAGGGATTCGTGTTTTCTTAATGTTTTTTTATTTGTACCGAGGGAAAGGGAAAAATCATGTCAATTTTAATCATTTGAAAATTCTAGAAACTTATTAAAGACTTTTCTCACATGCCTACCTGCAGTTTGTTGTCTTCTAACCAGCATAATTTTAAAGGGAATGTCTTATTTGCTTAGTGAATGAATTCTTCTTTGAATATCTATTAAAATCTCTGGAAACATAGTCACAAAATAATAATAGAAAAAGGTCACTGCCAGCCAAACATGCTGAGGGACTCAATTTTGATTTCAAATCGGTACATTTTTCTCGGATTTTCATTTTATTTAGTTGTGAATTTTCTGGCTTCACTATAAAGGATTGCATCAAACTCAACGTCGCAGCGTACTGAAATATGAACGTCAAAAAAGGGTTAGGGACGCAGAGTGATGAGGAGGAATTAGAAATGGCAGCAGCATTTAACATAGAAAAAGTCATGTTTATACATTAGGGCTGAAAGACTTAAGTAAGTAAAAAAAAATCTTAAATAAAACAAGTGATATTTATCAGCGGTGTACATGTTTTTTTTTTCTTTTCCAGTTGTCCTTTTTAAATCATTCGTGCTGACCACCTTCTTCATCTCAACAAGTCTCCCCTCGTGTTCGGCCTCTCCGTGTTTCACCGAGCAGCAGATTTGTGCCCCGTCCTCTAAATCATTTCCCTCTCTCGCAAATTGCTCCCCGCTGGAATATTGGCCTGACAGCCGTTTTTTTTTTTTTTTTTTTCCTCCTTCCCTCGGCTTCCCCCAGTGGACTCATTTACATTTATGCACGCAGCAATTAATTACAGGCTGGTGCTGGCCTTGTAAATTAAAGAATGGGACGTGGAGGGGAGGTGCGGAGGGGAGCGAGGTCGCCCCTTATTAATTTTCCCCCGACAGTTCAAGCCTTGTTGGGGTTGCGACCGGGTTGACTTTAGACCCCTGAAAAGCCAAGCAAGAGAGTTTGTGCTTCTTCCTTGCATCTGATTTCAATTTGCCGTAGCTGAGCGAAGACATTCGTTTGTACCTGTTGTCTTATTTTTCTTTGCACTCTTTTTATTTATTTATTAGTTTTTTCGCAGACTGGCCCCAACGCCGTTTTGCAACCTTTTATGTTCTTGGCAGCTGTAGGTCATCGTTGCGTCGTTCCTCGTGTTTGTCTGGAACGAAATACCCCGTCCCCCCCATGTTCCTGGAGGTCTTTCATTTAAATACTTATGGAGGGGTTTTTTTCTTCTTCTTTTTTTTCTATAGACCCAAGAGTCAGGCAGGCAACTTCTCACGGTATTGGCCTTTTCATCGCAAAGACGCTCCAACTTTTTTCCAGCGCCTTCCTTCACAAGGCCTTCCTTTCTTCTCTGTCACGCAGTGATGTGTTTGTGCATACCTCACTCGTTCGACAAAAGAAGGGAGAGATCCTATTCACTTTTTTTGCCTTTGACATTCACCTCTTGTTTTTACAATCTTTTCCAAGGCGTGCTGTTTGCACAGTGGAACAGGCTTTGTCTTGAAGGAGTCGGACAATGGCAAGCAGCAGAATGTAATCTCTTGAGGGTAGCGAGCGGAGTCGTGAGGTTTAGATGTATGTGCCGCCACTTGCCCCTTTCGTCCCTCTCACCCCCCACCCCGTTTCCACCCTTCGCTTTAGCAATATTTTATGTTCACAGCAACTTGGGAGAGAACACATATTGTCACTTAAGCTTCCGCAGTGTTTTCCCCCCCCTTGCCGCCCTGGTTGTTTGCGAAGGGAACGTAAAAGTGCTTCATTCATTCAAACTCCCTCTTGTCTGATCCCTCTGTTTAAAAGCCCACTATAGCAGTTTGAACAAGCCTCTTTCATACCTTCAACAAGATCCTTTTTTATTTTATGTAATCAGGAGACATTATTGTCTGAGTCATTTCTTGACCATTAAACAATTGGCAAGCTTAAAGTCAATTTAAATGAAAACTTACGGTGGTAAGCTTTTGTTTTTACTATTGTATTTTGAAGATCCCTCTGATTGGACGTTAAACACACTTTCTATTAACGCATATGTCAACTGATGTAGCTTGCTTATCCTTTATCTGACCAGAAAGGAACTCACTGAAATCAAAAACTTTAAGTTGTCAGTAGTGCCATGGAGCTGGAATGACGTTCAGATTGTTTGCCAAACCAAGATTTAGATGCGGAGCAATTTCAAAGTTTTCATTTTTAACTTATGCTAAGACAAGTTGGCAGCAGAGCCACTATTTCACCGTCTATGTGATCGGACATTATGATGAGTTCTTTGTTCTGGTAAAGCTGGAATTATGACGTGGAAAGTTGGAGAGCAGCGAGTTGGGTCACTAATATGGCTGCTGTGCTCATACAACATAGTGACAGTTGTAGGTTTAAATTAGTTTTTTTTGGTGTTTTATAATTATCACATCTCGTCATGTAATGTCTTGGACAAAAAAAGTTTTATAAACGCAGAAGCTGACATTTGTTGTAGGCCTGTCTTTTTTGCTGCAATATGTTTAGCATTGAGGTGCTATTTAAGCTTCTCCTTTTCACAGCAACAGTCTTTTCCAGTCTGCCATGAGATTGTGTTTTGAAGCAAGATCGAAACTCCAGTTCCATCGCTGTTTCTGGACGTTGCTTGTGTGTCAGATTTGAGTGTGCCAGAAATACGCAAACACAAAAATTTCAGCCCAAGACTTTTGTATGCAAAAAAAAGGAAAGGGGACCGGTAATGTTATAATTAGCGTGTTAAAATACGTTTAGCTCAGCAGTGACACCATTAGCTTTTAGCTGCACTAGTTAGCATGTCCAGCTAGTTAACAGAACTGACCAAGAGGAAGTAAACAAAACAAAAAAAAAACACAGCTTTGTGTGGCTCCTATTTGTACTTACTCCTGTAATTAATCCATCTCTTTGTCCAATGAGCTAGCATAAGCAAGAAAAGGACAGCAGTGACGTAGCTTCTAACATAGCCAAGCTAGGTACGGCTTTCGTTTTCAGGCTTCATTCTTGTCTAACCTTCGTTGTCACACGACGTTATGAGTGTCCCTTCTCAGTTAGATGACTGCCACATCAGCAGTTGACATATATAATCTTCCAGTTTTGAAAGTGAGTGTGTATTTTATGGTACAGAAACCTGTGTCTTTAAAAATATAGTAACCAACTACTAAAGTGGCCAGTGCGAATTTGTGACGTTTATTAAAAAAAAAAAGAAACCTACTTTATTTTACCACTTATTAAATTTCTGAAAAAAATGACGTGGAAAGTTGGAGAGCAGCGAGTTGGGTCACCAGTATGGCTGCTGTACTCATACAACATAGTGACAGTTGTAGGTTTAAATTAGTTTTTTTTTTTTGGTGTTTTATAATTACACCAAAAAAAACTTAGTGACTTACTTTTATCTGTAAGTCACTAAAACTGCAAAAAACAAGATGCAATATATGTCTCAGTTGGTATCTGGATGGCCTCTCTACAGTTATTGGCATATCAGCAGGTGGGGCATCTTCCCGTTTCCGTGACTCACACGTGAATGGCTGCACAGCCTCTCGTGTCCTGAGAACTGTATTAACATTTACTCATTCATTCTTGTTAAATCTGCATATAACTCCTAGATAGCTTTCCCAGGAAGCAATTTTGCTGTTACATTTCTGCGCTCTTTGGTTTGTGTTCAGATTTTTTTAATCAGCAACAGTAAACAAAGTCTTCAACAGGTGTCAGAATCACATTTTATGCCCTAATGTGTCCTATAAGGGTGTGTAGTTATTGTATCTGGGCTTTTAGCCCCCTAGCAGCAGCAAAAGTTGCCCAACAATAAAAACCCCAAAAAAAAAAAAAAAAAAAAAAAAAAGCCTCTGATAGCGTTAAAAATCCTTGCGGTCGCCACTCCCAGTTTGAATTTCTGGTGAATTGACAGAAGTATAAAGTTTATTGGCGGAAAGATTGGGTTTGATTTGTTGGTACAGAACTGCAGTAAATATTTTTTTTTCCTCCAGGCTCTCTTAAAACAAGTTTATGAGCTATTTCTTTACCAATATGTCCTTGGCATTTAGGCTGTTACTCTTCAAGAACTGAAACAAACAAGAAATCAAATAAGCAACTGATAGATGTCCAGCGCAAATTGTCTCTGAAATGTCTCTGTTGGAAAATAATACATTTTAGAAACTCATTTTTGTGAAACGCTAATGTCTTGAAAGTTGGCGGGGCATGAGGTTTGGTTAAAAAAAAGAGAAAAAAAAATCAGAAGCCTGTGCAATAAAAGACAGTTTCATGGTGTGAAATGTGTAACTGTTTATTGGAAGTGTGTTGCTTGCTTACAGGCCCCCTCAGAGAGAGAGAGAAAGAAAGAGAAAGAGAAAAAGAAAAAAACTGCGCTAAATAATAATATTCGATGTTCGACGTTACCAGAGGCCATCTGAGAGATGGCACGTGCTATAAGCTCATCATTTATGGGTCAAGTGAAGCTCATTTTGGTTTAATTGGCCATATGATTATTTGGAAACGTTGAATGTGGGAGCACCGAGCCGCATGCTGCGCCGCGCTTATTGAGATAGCCTCTGTCTGATAGAGTTCCATTGTTCTTACCCCAGAGTGTCTCCATCTGCACAAGTGGCACTGACAGCTGCAGCAGGATGACATTTGGGGCCATGCATATTTGGTTGTTTCAGTGTGTGCATTCATTGTTCGGGTGCAGACCCCGCTGTGAACAAAAAACAGTTTATCATCACCTCACCTGTACCATCTGTAATCCCACCACGTCACATCGAGGTCTTTCTAAAAGATGATTCTCTGTTCTGCATTGTTACCAGTTTTTACCCACCCTTAGCAAAAAGCAGTTCGTTCTAGTGTTACTACAAGCGTACTTATTTGATGCTTAAAATGAGGCAGTTTACTTGAAGTTAAATGTTTATAAACTATACTTGATAAGTTTAGGAATAGTATATCTTGATCCAAGTACAGACTGAGGTTAAGTCATCGACTCATGCTACATTTAATATGGCAGAGTAAGTTTTTCACTTCACGCGTTTGTCTTGATAACTGTTATAAACTTTCACGCTCTAGAGTTTAAACGTTTACAGTAAATAGTGTGTGCTGGGTTTCATTACCACTACACACCTTAAAAAACGGAAACAGGTACACATTTGACTTGACTTTATTAATCGAGTTCTAATCCCTTTCATAAGCATACTTTAAATTAGGGCTGTGTAATAATATTGATTTTGCGATAGATATCGATATTTTCTTTCCTAGAAAAAAATCGATATTCATCCACAAGTATCGTAACATCCAACTGTCACCTTGCTCACTCACTGCTTGCTTCGCCGGGAGAGTGATTAGGTCATCAGGCTTAGAGTGATTCTTTCAGATGTTAAGTGTCAAGGTTAAAAAGGTATCAAACTATTCAGAGCAGGGTGCTTGGTGCACTTTATTTACTTTATAAATGCATGTAAGCTACAGTTTGTACTGTTTCAATTAAAAGAAACATGTTTTCTCACCACTTTGATTTATTTTGTCCAGCTGTCGACTTTAAGTCTGTGTCCATGTACAACCAGAGCCAGGGATTGTGTAGTTGGTGCTTTTAATTAGTTTTCAGTTAAATTAATTCAATCCAACTCTATAACAGTCACAAAATGTCACCAAAATCACTCTGTCCCTCTAAAATCTTTCAGAAAATCGCAAAAGTGTATTGAATTGTATCGTTTGCTGAATATTGCAATATATATTGTATCGTGAGCAGAATATCACATATCGTATCGTGAGATTAGTGTATCACTACAGCCCTACTTTAAATATACTTCAATAAACTAAAATGTAAACCACAAGTGTATACCTAGTACACTATTATTGTACATAGATGAATGTACTTGTTGTATCCTTGGATGCATAATTTGGTAAACTTAAAATGACCTCACAACAGGATGCTTAAAGTAAACTTTTTATAGTCTGGTTCATTTGGGGAGGTGTGAATGCACAAATAAACTCTGAGGCGGACCAAAAAAGCGAACTCTGGTCTGCCTATAAACCTATGTCTCTGTTAGGTCAAAGTGAACTCTCAAATGCACATGTGAAAGCCAAGGGTATCGCAGCGTGCTCCAAAACCAGGAAATGGACTATAGCACAGGGAATTCTGAGTAAACACAACCAAAACAAACCCGGGAGTGTAGTGTTTAGCTTTTGTGAAGAAGGAAGTTGCGTTCGGTGTTTTCTGCTGAGGTTTTTTGTGTCGTTTCCTTCAGCGGTTCTTGGTGCAGTGCCACCACAGGTGTGGAGGGGAACAGGTTCCTCAAAGGTTTTGGGTTCGATTGAAACAGTGCAGTGTGAAAGCGAACCGCACCAATAGAAAATATAACAAATGTTGCAACTTTGGTCCCCATGCTAACCAAATCTACCAGACTATCGGGTGTGAAAACACCATTCGTCCATTTTTCGTGCACATCCCAAAAATTGACAAAGAACTATAACTCACAAACCCTCCAACTTGAACCCCCTCTGATTCTTCTCCTTACCTGCAGCTCATATCCAAGTACTGACAGTTTTTATGGATCCAAGTTTATACTGAAAATTCTCAGAAAGTTTTGCTCTTACACAAGAATTCCATTGAATTTGCATATTAAACAGGTATGCATGTTTTGAGGCACCTCTTCACAATAAGGCAGCCAGTTGTCTCTCTGATTACCCAGCATTCCCCAGGTGTTGGACCTGCTATCTGCAGACAAGCGGGTGCGAAATGGAGGGGAAAGAGAAGAACTGGTTCAGCAGTCGTGTGAAACGTGTTCAGACGGGTCAGCGGGAGCTGCAGAGTGTGAACTGGGATCTGGCAAATCCGTCCCAAAATCAGCCGACTGCAAGAGACTTTCGAATCCTTGAATTCAGTCGGACATAAACGAAAAGGAGCTGTGTCTTAAACTTGTGTGTTGTAGACTCGTATATATTAAAGTGTGTGTTTTTTGTTTTTTTTTGCAGATGATTTATCATTATTATCTGCACTTCTTTGTGCACACTTAATAGTGCCCTGAGAGAAAAAAAATGCAAGAGAAAATCATTTGGTTGACTATGGACATGAATAAAAGATCATACATGCCCAGAGTTTGCCTTTTCCTTCATTGTTCTCAATTAGCCTCAAATTTTGGAATCAAAGGCATGTTTGTATTGCCCTTTTTGCACAACTTAGATGCCGCATTTAGGAGCTGTCATGATGCCAAGTTCTGTTGGAGCAAGTATTGCTTTCTTTTTTCCACTCCATGAAGTTCCTCTTTATCTTGTTCACCTCTGTATTTTTTAAATTACTGACCTCCCACTATCAATTAAGGCCATCTTCCATCCTTCCTCAATTTGGGGCCACTCTGCTCTGCCGCAGCCGCCCGTTACGTGTCGTGGTGCTTTCAAAGAACCTTGTTGGCTGTTTTGACCTCTTTGATGTTATTTGTTTTCTGTGACCTCCTGCTTAAGCTTGCGGCGTGAGCGCGCGGGGCGTGCAAGACCAAATTGAGGCCGACCCCAGGTCAGCCCTCGGAATCAAAGTGGTTTGTTCAGGCCGGGCCGCTGAAGAACAGAGAGCTGTCCGAACGACCAGAAACCTTTTCTAACTTGCTTTCACTGGAATTGGTTCTTAAAGGTAAACATCAGGCATCGCTTACTACGTTAAGGATTGGGGCCAATTTTTTCCAACTTCAAAGCAGCGTACAAAAATCACGTTGTTTGTTAGACCTTGCGTGGTATGAGAGTATGTGATGCTGTTTGTTCAATGAAAGTACTGTGAAGGAAACACACTGATCCTCTGTTTGCTCCACTGTGAACTTCTCACTGGTCCTCTGTTCGGTCTCGATCATCGGCCGCAAAGGCCTCTCAGGTGGGCTGAAAGTTTTTCCACTTTGAGTTTGTAGACTTTATCAGAGCTCAGTTCGTAGGTCTCCGGTGTGAAATAATGGCTAGTGTGTAGAATCTCATGGCTTTCCTTCATCATCATTTGGGTGAATGCATACTCTTCGAGGGAACTCTGTGATGACAAAGAACAAGCATTTTGATCTGTGATGCTTGAGTCACTTTGGTAAAATGCAGTTTTCTCTGTTTTTCAGGCAACGTTCATGCGTTTTAAAGTCAACCACAAGTGAGACGAGGGTGTTGGAGCTGAAAGTCTCTTATCTCTGTAAGTTCCCTTTATCCTCCCCGAACTGTTTCCTCTGTCCATCTTCCTTCCCAGCTTTTCCATGCCACTGCTTGGCACTTTGGATAAGCTGTCAATTTACAAATGATTTTGGCTACGTTATTTGAAGTCAGATTTTTTAGTGCAGTTTTTGCGTCTCTGTGTGCATGTTTATGATCTTTTCTGGCATAGTCACCAACTTTCTCACGACTTATGTTCCTTGTGAAGAGCACAGCCTAGTCTTAATGTAATGGAAGATATATTTTATGAATGGAGTAGTGGAAATTAATGATAATCGATACAATGTCTACTGTCTTGACTCTTGACTTCTTTTGGACCTTTTCTCACTTACTGTCTTAAAGGGGATGCATTTGTTTTTGTGCTAGATAAGTGTTTTTTTTGGTGTTATCTTTCAGAAACCACTTACTGTATTTTTGTTTGTGTGCATGAGGCTCCACTTCTGCTTTTCGAAGATGTACAGATGTACAGTTTTGACGTGCGAGTGTAAACGTCAAGAAGTTGAAGCCCTGAATGAAACCTGAAACTTCATTCGGAAAAGAGCTCAAAGTAGAACTGAGCAGACTAAAACTTCATTATCCAAGAATCATTTTGTGCAAAAAATTTAATGAACATGTTTTGTTTAGCCTATGGGCCTATCCTAACACAAACAGAGAAACTACACTAAATGGAAGTCAATAAAGTCTCCTGTTACAGTGAACAATTTGTAGTCCATTTAACAAAACTTTATCACACCTTGTGTATCTCCTCTGCAGTTTTTTCCCCTCCCACCACTACCACCACTGTCTCATACTAAACGAGCGCCACTTTGAGCAGTGTTCTCCTCTGAGCGCCCTCAATAGCTGCTTTCAGTTTAGTGAAGAAAGGGATCCTTTTTTTTTTTCTTTTTTTTTTAAAGGCTCTCGTAGGCATCACTCCAGGAACCTTTCAGCACTGGGACCCTACAGTTTGCCTTTTAATGGACTTTATTTCTGTAAGTAATAAAGATTATATCTGGAGTCAAATAGTGCTGTCGGTAACACTAGCCTAAATGAAGCCAATCCCGATGGTTTCAGCAGGGTCGGGAAACACTGGAAATCTAGTGATGGGGAGAGGTTGGAGAAAAGAGTGATCTGGCCATCTGGCTAATCCCCCTCCGTGTTTAAGAATACTTATTAAGGCACTCTCTGGTGGCCCTGGAGTCGTGTCACAGCTAGGTCAACAAGTGTTCTGTTTGATTCTTCCTGGCATCTCAGAATCGGAGGTCAGGAAAAATCCGGGTGACAATACTTTGAATTCTGCTGCTTTAGAGCGAGGTTCGTCTTCAAAGAGAATTTGCCATCTACTGTATATAGTCTCATAATCTGGAGTTGTGAGATCTGGAGATTGGATCAGACTATTGAGGCGTAAAATCTTTTACACCCTAAAACTACAACTAACTGACTGACTAGATGAACAGTTCATGCCTGTGCAAAAGGACGTGACTTATTTGGTGCGTCACATTTGTTCTTGTTTGTTTATATGAGCTGAACATCAAAAATGAGAAGATGTTGTCTATGAAATGCTGGTATAGCTTCCATCTACAGTCATTAGGCAGTGTTCAGAGTCTTCAGTGGAGTATTTGAGCGCTCCTTTAGAGATGGGGTGAGGAGTTGCAGCTCTGAAAAGGAGTCAGTTTGGTTGGGTTGGGTGTTTGAGTAGGATACCTTGCCCTGAAGGTTTCTCTGCCAGGAGGAGACTCAGAAATCTTTTAGGGAAAAGTGTATTTCTTCTGGTTTAGGACATCGTGGGATGAATCAGAGTAACTGGGTAGAGAGATGTCTTAGTTTCCCTTCTAAATCTCACCCCCAACACCCTGTTCAAAACATGGGCGTTAATGTTGTAAAAGCTTCAAGAGATTAGAATTTAAAGCTGCAGTATGTAACTTTTATAAAAAATTATGTTTTTCCGTATTTGTTCAAACTGTCACCATGTTGTGACAGTATGTTTTGAGATATATTAACCTCCTCTCTGAGCTACTGTTGCCATCTGAAGAAATGCACCACTCCTGGCCAAAAACAACCAATCAGAGCCAGAAGGCGGGTCTTAGCGCTGTCAATCACCCTCATGAACTTGCTGCTAAATGTGCTAATGGTGGAGCATCAACTCTGCTAGCTGCAGCAGAGCAGAGAGCAAGGGAGGAGAGGTGAATGAACAGCAACACATGGAGAGGGATTCACAGCGTTAATCCCTCTCCGCCCCCTGACTCTGATTGGTTGTTTCTAGTTAGTGCCAGGCAAAGGCAGAGAAGCTCAATTTTTTTCACAGATTATCTGTTTCATACCATACTGTCACAACATAGTGACAGTTTCCACAAATATGTCAAAAAAAATATTTGCAATGTGTAGTGTCGCTACAGCTACACACTGCGGCTTTAAGAACTTGAACTTGAAGAAAACCTGTGCTTAAAATTCTGGGAAAACCTGAAAAACTGTGGAACAAAGTAATTTAATTCTATCAATTTCACTTAACTGCATCAATTCTTCTAGCAAACTTGAAATTGTACTAACATGCCTTTTTTTTTCTTTTTTTAAAAATGTGATTACTGTTCAAACAGTAATCACATTTTCATACCAAGAAAAGAGATTAGAGGAGGGAGTGGATTCTCCTAACAAAATTACAGTCTTGATGTTGACACAATTTATGGTGTCTTTGTTTTGGGGGCATTTGAATTGGAAAAAGCGGTGCCACGCGGTGGAGAATTAGCACAATTAGAGACCGCACTTACTGCGGTTTTCGTCACTTCATAAAATCTGAAGCAAGTTCACAATGTGCTTATCTTCAGATGGTGGATAGCCAGAACTTAATTTGTGTCTCAAAAGGAGGTCTAATGATGAAACAGAAAAATAAGATCAAATCCTGATCTAAGGCTAAATGCTTCTAAAATGGATCAGTAGCTTTGTATTTACTGACCTGGATTTCAATACGAGAACCATCCTAATTCCGAAAATCTTCAGAAACCAGCTGATGCTTGTAAAATCAAAGCCCTTCTTCTTTAACCAACTGAACTAATGGCACATGTGTGAGGAGTTAAGAACATAAACGCGGTTGTTGATAGCTTGAAAGCTAATTAGTTAATAAGCTAATGAACTCACTGAGGTTGCCTGTTTGGCTTCCCCAAAACAATTTCCTTTTTTTTTTTCCTTTCTGCTTCATGTTTGTATGTGAACTTCACTTTGCTCCAATTAGTAATGTAACACAATTTAGTGTTGTTTCTCTACAGTTAGCTGTGTTTCCTCTCATTTTCAGGCTAGCTAGGTTTCACATGGCCTGTCAGTTTACATACACTCATCATGAATGATGAATATTATCATTTTAGTAATTTTGTTAAACAGTCTTCCAGTTTATAATAATTAAATTCAAAAATACTTTGTTAATCCCAGAACAAAATTAAATGTTGTAACTCATATCGCATAATTTTCTTCAAAGGAGTTAGTGTTGATTCTAATGGCTGTGTACAGAAACGATCTCCTATAGCAGGCTGTATTACAGGTGTTTTGATGAAGCCTCTGACTGAGGACACTCTGTTGTTGTATGACAGTCTCATGAAGAGGATGCTAGTGGTTATCCGTAATGTTCTTCATTTTTACATAAAATCCTTTGCTTCGTCATCTCCAGAGGTTCCACAGTCGTCCCTGGAACAGAACCAAAACGGAACCAGCCTTCTTTATCAGGTTGTTGAGTTAAGTCTCTGGCTCTGATGCTGCTGCCCAAACAGATGATGGCAAAAGCGATGACACTCAACAACACACTTATAGAAGATATCCTGCATCTTGCTGCAAACACTGAAGGACCTAAGCTTCCTTAAGAAGTACAGCCTGTTCTGTTACTTCTTTTAGATATGTCACTGTTGAGTCTCCAGTCCAGTCTGTTGTCCCTATGAACACCAAGGTATTTATATTATTCATCCACCTTCTCTTCTTCTCCCGTGATGGAAATGGTGTTTAATTTAACTATTTCTTCTAAAATCTACAGTCTGTTTGTGTTTACATTCACGATGAGGTGATAGTTCCCACACCATGACACAAAGCAGTCCACCAGCTTTCTGTACTCAGCCTCTTGTCCATCTCTGATATAACCGACAACTGCAGAGTCATCTGAGTATTTCTGTAGTTGACAGAGGTCAGACATGTGCTGGAAGTCTGAAGTGTAGAGAGAGAAAATGAATGGTGAGAGCACAGAGCCCTGTGGTGCTCCTTTGTTGCTGACCACCTGGTTAGACACTCAGTCCTTCAGTCTCACAAACTGTGGTCTGTTTGTGAGGCAGTCATAGATCCAGGTGATTGGTGAGGCCTCCACCTGTGTCTTCTGGAGTTTTCTCATAAAGCAGATCAGGCTGAATTGTGTAGAATGCACTGGAGAAATCAAAGAACATGATCCTCGCAGTGCTGCCAGATGACAGTGAGTTTGTTGAAGGAGGAGTATAATGGCATCTTCATCTCTAACTTCAGGACCTTCATAATGTGGGATGTCAGGGCAACAGGTCAGTGATGGGTGAGTTTCCTTTGGTAACGGAACCAGGCAGGAAGTCTTCCATAATAACCAAACCTTCTTTTGGGTCAAACTAAAGTTGAAGAGATATTGCATAGGACTTTGGCGCTGACATGCTGCCTTGTTCCGGTTCAGTCTCTCCAACGGCCTCTTCATCTGACCTCTAGATACAGAAAGATGTCGGGCGGAGGCAAAGGGAGCAGCAGCAGCATCTCCTGATTTGGAGGAAGACAAACTTGTAGAAGCAGAAGAGTCCATGACTGAAGTGGAAAATAAAACATCTGAGGTTTGACAGGAAAGTTGTGAGTTAGAAGAGGGCAGGATGTCTGTTTGGCTGGGTACAGGAGAGGAGGATGTTGAGCTTGTTCTGAACTAAATCTGTTGAAGAATGACAGAGAAGAATTTGCTCTGTCCAGAGTTTCATCTGTCCAAATGTTCTTGTGCTTGAAGCTTGTGATCTTCTTCATCCCTGGTGTAATTCCTCCTTATTTTGCTCTTTCTGTACGCCTCCTTGCTGTCTCAATTTTTGACTTTGAAGTACTTCTTAAAATGTCCTGACTTTAGTCTTCATGGTTCCTGGGTGAATTTTGAACATCCTAATAAATTTATTTTTGTCATAAGTGATAGTTTGGGTCAGATGAGTAAAATCTTTGTAGAAATGGGTGAACCAAACATGAACCAGAACCATGTTTGGTTCTCGGGATGCAGAACTAGAATCAGCAGCGTTTTGGATCATCTGCAGCTTTTTTTTTTTGGCAGAACTGTGAGGACACTAGTCCTCATAGGACCAAGTTATCAGTGTGACTAATGATAACCACATGGATGCTTTTCTCTAGGTCTTGCTGGGACATTAGTCCTTTAATCCTGAAAAAGTTTTCATGTGACAGAAGGCTGATTTTGTTACCGTCTTTATGTGTCTTTGAAAGTTCAGGCCTGAGTCCATCACTATACCCAGATTCAAGCCTGATAAGTAGTTGTAGCTGTAATAAAGAAAATAACTTCAGTGTGTAGTTTTTTTGCAACTTGCTGAGGAACATTTGTCCAAACCTTCTTGAGGTTGGATTTATACATTTGAGCTGCTAAGTGTCATTTTAAACCTGTGTGGATTATACAAAATCCACAATTAAGTCAAATTTGTGAATCCAACTCTTGCTTTTAAAAGCCATTAAAGTTGTAAGTTGTGTAATTGTTCCACCCTAAGAAAGTTGAAGAGTTAAAATTATTTAAAACCCCAAACCCACACAGATATTGAGTGTGTATAAACGGTACAAATCTAAAAAAATAAACCATGTTTGAGAGTTATATATTTAGGTCTACAGCAGATACCATTATGTTTTCTTTTTTTTAATTATTTAGTAAGTTTGGGGATGCGTGGAGCTGGGGGGTGGTTCTGAAGTTCGGTGACGTGCTGCGGCGAAGCAGCAGATTATATGTTTTGTGTTATGGATTTGGTGGTTTGTCAGGCTGTGTCGGTACCAGCTTATTTGTGTGTATCCTTACATGCATGCTGGTGTTTTGCTCACTCATGCCACATCAGTATCTCATCTGAGACCCATCTGGTTCACTTAGGAGGCCAGCGGAGCTGCAGCGGCGGGGGAGGCCGGGTCCAATCGGGGCTGGGCCGGGCTGGGCCCGGCGGCAGTTCCTCTTCGCTCACACAGGAGCCCGTGGTGCGAGGCCCTCTGCCAGTAATAGTATAGATCAACCCTCACGGCTTCCAAACCACCCAAGCTCATACCCACTTTCTCTCTCTATTGCCCTTGAAACGAGGTCTGCTCTAAATATTATCTCCCCCTGCGCTCTCTTACCTCCATTTATCCCGGAGTCGGCAGAGACGAGAAAAGAAGCCGTGGGGCTGAGTCACTTTTTCCCCCCTTCTTTGCTTCTCTCCCTCTGCTCTCTTCGCCAAAACCGCAGGCGGCGGCAGCGGCTTCCTGGAGATGAGCGCCTTTTGTCTGTTCTGAGACTGCTGCGGCTTTAGGCAGATCCTCTTCTGGTGAGGTAATGCGAGGTTCGGGTGAGCGGGACAAGTCAGAAAATAAAAGGTGCAAGGCGAGTGGAGCTTCAGATCGATTTTTTAACCTTTTGAGCGTTTTCTCTCAAAAGGATACTTGCTTTCCATCTTTCCTTCTAATGTTTGCGCACATTCACAGCTCTGTCTAGGTGGTCCGATCTGCTGAGTAGCTCCACTTCAGGCCCTATGTGAGTCAGGTCCTTTCACACAGCAGAATCTAGTTTGTGGTCCAATTTTCCATTATCACGAGGTAATTGGAAGCATTTCTACAAATTGAGGCTGAGAATAAAACAGAGAAGTCACTTTTTCGATGATACCTGCTTCAATTGCAATTAAATCTCAAAGTGAGGATCCTGTTTTGGTCATTAAACAGTCAGTCAAGGCAGGATGTTGCAATGCTTTATTGTGATTGTTGTGGCCTGAGGTTACTGTTTTATTTTTGTTTTTTTGGCGCTTTTTTCAAAAAGTTGCAGTCAAACTTTAAATGTTTAAGCTTTATTCCTTTTTGATGAAAAGGGTTTAAACTGCTGTACATAATAAAGATTTCTTTTAAATACGTGGAAAGTAACAGTAGCTGCGTTTCCATTACAAATGTGCACAAAACGTTGTCAAAATTCTGCTAACATCGGAAAACCCCCCCACAATTTTGCAATTGCTGTGTTTCCATTGAATGAGAAATTTAAATAAAATCATATGTGTATAATTTTGTTCATGCAATAAGTCATTAAAAAACATGCCACAGAATCATCCGCCTATTACTTCCTGTTGTCGTTGTCTTTGTGGTTTTTGCCAGCAGCAACATCCAGGTGTTGATCATGTGACTCGTGTGATCTGGAAAAATGTTTCTGTTGCAATTTTGCGAATAAACCGATTTTAACGTGGCCAAGAAAAACCTCTTTTTTAATGAAAAAACGAGTTCTTTTCAAAAATTTCAGTGTTTTCATTGAACAAATTTATTTCCAAAATGTCAAATTGCGTAATTATATTATCCATGGAAATGCAACTTCTGTATATAAATTTAAGAGTATTGAGTTTGTTCCTGGCATCAGATAATGAGCAAGCGATGTAAAATGGGTAACAATAATATTAGTATTCTATATTAACAAGCTTAATATGATATACTGGAGATGGAGTAACTAGTCAGCATTCAGCTGACATTATCTGGGTTGTTTGGAAGAAAACTCTGCAGTGATTGGTCAGAAAAGAAGAAAATATGGAAAACGTTAAAGTGATCAGTCAGATTTGTGGCAAAGTCGCAGCTTCCTGGAGGGTCTGATTAACTTATTGCTTTTCATCTGCTGTTTCCTCGTAAATGCATAGCAAGTTTTAAAGGTTTTATGTGAAGTTTTTTCTTTTTTCATGTCAGCGCGGGCTATAAAAACGAAAAACAGTTCGACCCAGCTTGTGAATATGTGTGTGAACATGATGAATTTATAAGCTCTTGTTTTATTTTCTGCACATCACTGATGACAACTGTTATCTGCTCAGACCTCAGGCCTCCCGTGGAGGAATGCCACCGCACTCGCTGACATTCCGGATAATTGCTTCCTGTCACGGTTCAGGGAGGTCAGAGGGCAGGGTCAGTCTCAGCTGTTCCACCAGGGGCTTCAGAGAATGCCACCTGGCCCTTGGGCCGCAGTGATCCAGCATATAATGGAGTGCAAACAATATGCCTCTTCACCTTTCCTACATTCTTCAACATGCTGTAGCTGGAAGAGGCGTCCTCACCAGCTGCTAGGCTCATCTTAACGCTTCGTTTAAGCCTCTTCTCCCCTCCTCCGCCTCTCTAATTTGTTCATTTATATGTCAGATTTTAACATGTTCATATAAGATGTATCAAGCTGAAACACGATCACCAGCATCGTTTTAATGCGTAGCCCGACCCTGAGAAAAACTGGAGCGTTCTACCCGTTGGTTCAGGTGGACTGCAGTCTGTTGTTGACGGCTGAAATATGTTAGCTGAAGATGATTTAGTAGATCAAAGGGCCACTGAAAAGACACATTTTTAGTTTTTTTCTCCCAATAAATAAAGCTATTTATTAAAACACTTTTAATGAATGCGATTTTGAACACCTCATATAGGTCCAAATGATGGGATGTTTGACTTGGAAAGATTTTAGTTTATTGATAATAATTTTTGTGGATTTTAAGATATGATTTTTAAAGTACATATAATTATTGTCTTTCTTTTTAGTCTTTAACCACAGTCAGAGAAATGTTTTGATATCATTAGACGAAGCATCCAGACACTACTATGTTGTTCTTGTCATGTCGAATTTCCAGCCACTCACTTCAAATGAAGCGCGTCCTGCTAATATATAAAAAAAACACAATTTCACCATTATGTTGTTTCCACTAAGAAACAATTAAAATCACACTTGACTAAGTAAGTTCAAGTCATTCAAAAACATGCTGCACCATCAGAAGAGGACAGTCTCTTCCTTGTCGTCTTCTTGGTGATTTGACCAGTGGCAACATATGTTTGTTGTCTCATGGGACGCGAAAACAGTGTTTCCATTGCAGTTTTGCAAAATAAATCCATTTCCATATGACCAAAAATAATAATAAACACCTCCTCCCGGTGCCAAAATTTTTTATCAAAAAAAAAAAAAAAGTTTTTTCGAAATTGCATTTCCCGTAAGCAAATTTATTTTCTAAATGTCAAATTGCACATTTATATGGTCAATAGAAAGGTAACTAGTGTTTGCAGTAGTATAATGTCAATGATGTCGCTGCGGTTTGTGTTAGCGGATGTATCCACTGTTAGTCTCTGAATCACCCAGACAGCATCAGATGTCAGGAATGGTAAAGTACTCATCCAGATCTTTAAAAATCACATGAAACATCCTATTTTGTGAACAATATTTACCTGATCATGCAAGAAAAAGGTACTTGCTACCTCCTCTTCTCTCATCATTACAGCCTCCTCATTACTGTAAAAATCCTGGATCTCGTTTTAAAGCTGCCATCAGCCAGAACGAACCGGCCTTTAACGGCCGCTGATTACATTCCAACACCAACCAACCCCCCTCCTCCGTTTTTAGTGATCTGATCATTTAAGTACATGCTAGCATAATTGAGGTCTCTTCCTTGATTAGATTTGCGCCAGCTTTTAACAAAGCCTGCTCGAACTTAATCCAATGAGGCCCATTGTGGCGATTGCAGAGGGATGACATCGCTCCTGGTTAGCTTCAGAATCAAACCGAGCAATTAGACGGCGCGCCGATAAAGAAGCCGAACGCCTAAAACCAAGAGCACACTGGTTTTCTTTTCTCTGGAGGGAAAAAAATGACCAGCTGAGAGGGGAGTTTTTATATTCTCTTTAAACGCACAAACATCTACAGACACGCTTAGATTGTTCCTGAAAAGTAATCTTGAAACGCTGCCTTCCAAAGTTTCATAAATGCACTTTATGTCTGTGGTTTTGATCAAAGTTTTACTTATTTACTCATACTGGTCAGACGATTGCTTACTCTCACCGAAGAGCTCTTTTTTTCCTTCTTTTTTTGCATGACCTGCCAATCTTGGCTGCCAATCGAGCTCCGTGTTGAAGTCTTTAGAGTTTTACGTAGAACCACGAACGCCGTGCCGACCTACAGGGCCTGGAATAGGCTGCTCAGCATGGTGTAGAGGAGTCGGCTCTGGTTGTGTCCCTCGGTGACTCCTGCCCGTCCATAATCACAGAGACTAAACCCGCTCCTGACCTGTGGTGTTGTGTCACAGGCTCAGTCTCCTAATCTTCTCCTTTGTTCTCTGTCACCCCCAATTAGTCATTCACCAGGAGCCGCAGGAAAGTGGATGTGGGAAAACACGTGTGCGTGAACAATTACCTGTAATTACAGTGTGCGCTTTTGTTGTCTGACAAAACAAGTGCACAAACTTGTTTTTGATCTTATGACTTAGCTCTTTCATAGAAAATAATTTGTGAATCACTTTTGATAATTGTTTCTTTTTATTTTTAATTTTAGTTTCCTTAACAAATGTGCATGAATCTTTGTCTATATTCTACGAATGTTCTATGCATTGTTGACCCAAGGGGACTGACAAGGGGAGGGCTATGTATGCGCCGTTTTGGGGAAATTGTAGTCTCCCACTTCAAGAGCTACGGATTCAATGACACACAACATTTTATGAACTGTGTGATGCTGTGAGAACTCTGGAGGAGCCAGCTGGACATTGTCCGGAAAACAAAAAACAAAAAACAAAAAAAACTGTCATCCTCCTACCACTTCTTGTCATCTCCTTCGGCGTTTTTGCCAGTAGTAACATCTAGCTGTAGATCAAGTGACTCGAAAAATGTGGAAAAAATGTTGATATGGCTGAAAAACCACCTCATTGTCGTAGCTTCTATTAAGCAAATTCATTTTCATAATTTCAATTTGCGCAGTTTTACAGTTAAAGCAAACCGCAGCTACAGTAAATGGGTGTAAACATGCTAAAGCTCACCTGTTCAAAAGTTGACTAATCCTGAATTCCTCCTGTAGTTCAGTGATCCGGACCATAAGGTGCCATGGGATAAGCAGCAGGCTTTGCCAGTTTGTCAGGCAGATAGAGGCTAAGCAAAGGAGAGGAGGAAAAAGACAAACAAGTGATTTTTGGAGTCAGGCCCAGTGGTTGGGGAGGGTTTGGGGGCCAATTTGGAGTTAAAAAGCTGTTAATTGCTGTTCCAGGGTAGGCTGAACAAGAGAGAGAGAGAGAGAAAAAGAAAATACGGTGTATGTGTACCACCTTATCTCAGTTGTCTGTTTGCTGGCAGTGTCTGATATGAAGTGCGATAAATAGGCTGTGATTTACGAGGGAAAACCGTGTTATACTCTGCAGACACGGAGGGACTGAAGGAACTCTGATATGAGCGCAGGCCTAATTTATGTGCTTGTGTTGAAGAGGACAAGCACCTCCGGAGTATGTTTGCTCAAATCCCTTGGATGGGACTCCAAAATGACTGGCTCCCTTCCAAACGTTGCATCACGTGCTGATAATAGAGACAGATTTAACACGCTGTTGCCAATTTATCGTTATTAGAAGGTACACATTTAGATACGCGCTCAAAATACACAAAGGGAGAAGATTTATCATCTGGATACAATTACTTTAACCTATGGAGCCTTACTCAATAATTAATATCTATTGACTTATGACCTCTTTATGCCATACAGTAAACAACACGCCTCATAACTATGTATGAGCTCTTGTAGTCGGCTAAAATATGGCCGAAAGGCCCTGAGATAAGCTCTGGGTCTTAATAAATCAGCCATAACTAATGAAACCCTTAATTGTGATTTATAGCCGACAAACCCGGTGTTGAGACGGAGAGAGAAACGGATAAAAGGAGTGGATGAGAGCTCGCAGATGACAGAGAATCCCCACAAAGTGATACAAGGCAGCAGGAGAAATGGATAGAAATAGTTTCTCTGCACAGATTTCTCTGCACAGATTTTGGGTGAGGTGTTTGGTTTATTTTTTATTTATTCTGTTAAGTCCAACGTTAAGCTCGTTCTAATTAATTACTGACTCTCCACACATTGGAAAAGCATGGACATATTTTCAAATGGTTTTTTCAGATCAAACATTGTTCTGTTTCAGCACAGAGAAATATGTTGAAACTTTTTTCTTTCACCCCATTAGTACTGTTCAATTTTAATTTAAACAAAAATGCTGAATGTTAGACTGGTAATAACCATTTGATCAACTCTAACTTGCTGATCTAGTTGTTGTTGGACTTTGAAACAAAACATTGAGGTCATTGAAAGTTGTTTTCACAAAACCTGACGTGGTAAACCAGCAAGGGAATTTTGTCTCACTTGATTCTGTGTTTTTTATTAGCCTCTCTTGTTGCTACGTGTGTACAATGCATCCAGCTCCTGACGTTGGGTTCACGTGAGAAGATGAACTTTCGGCGGTATTTTTAGAATACAAGGAATCCAAATTTTTCCATTTCACAAATTGAGTAAAGTTTTTCTCAAAAGTCACAAAAATAATGTAAAATAATGTGCTGCATGTTTAACTGATATTTATATGGGATTATGCCGGTCTCGTGTTTTAAAGAATTGTTGCTCGGCTCACGTTTGCTGTCTTTCAGTATTTAAAATTTGCAATGAGAAAAGATCAAATGCAGACTAGGAAAAAAACAATAAATCCACCAGAATAGTTCTTTAGTTTTATCTTTTTAGCGTTAGCAGCTAATGTCACAGTATTTTCACAGTGCTTACAAATTAATTCGTTTTGCTAAGTGCCTGAAATGTATCTACAGAATTGCTTTCAAATTAGCTAGGGCTTCTTGAAGTCTTTTGTAACTGAGTGCTGTTAGCTAGCCCCAAAGCAGTTTTTATTAGCCAACTCTAACACAACAAGGCAACTGAACAACTACATTCTTGTGTGTCTAATAAAGTGTTACATATAGTTAAAGAATGATTATGCTTAAATCAGTAACTTTTATATATGGGGCACATAACAATATCACTTTGTTTACCAGAAAAACTAACATGCTAACAGCAGCTAGATGGTACAGAAACATTTACCTGTTTCTGTACCACCTCAGGAGCAGCACCTGAATTTATTTCAGGTGCTGCTCCTGAAATAAATTCAGGAGCAGCACCTTGTTACAATGAGAAATTTTCTCATTGTAATGAGATATAAAACACGTCATAACGAGAAACATTGCCATTTCAACAACTCATAAAACTTGTGAAGACGAGTTTTATTTCTTGCTAAAACCAAAGTAGGTTCACATTTAAACAAGGAACCCCATGACAGTAAAACGCTCATGGGATGTTTGAGTGTCATCTAGTAGAAACGGAGTGAGAATTTTGAGAAGTTGTATCTTGTCAGAAGAACGTATTTTTATGTGTCGTTATAACTATAATCTTTCTTATTATAACAAGGTATGAAACTCATCTTATAAAAGCCAGAAAGTTTCTAAACAAGATACTGATCCTGAATTTATTTCCGAGCTCTAGCAGTTAAAGACGAATTTTGATGAAAATGTTGTTGCACAAGGTCTTGTTACACTCCTCCTTACTACGTTTCTTTTTCCTTTTTCCTATTTCCCCGAAGTTTACTGAAAACATACACTGAGTCACTTCAAGTTCAGGATATTATATCAACCCCATCAAGTAAATGACCTAATAAAAAAAAATTAATTTAAGGCTCAACGTTATTCATTCACTATAGAGACACCCACAAAATTAACATTTGTGCAGCCAGAATAATTCTTTCCTACATTTTATTAACTGAATGTTTCTTACTTCTCTAAATATTTTCCAATACATATAATATTTTTCCTGTATGCCAAAGTCATTTTATAGGATACCAACCTCCACAGATTAATCTTCTCTAAGCTGGCTGTAGTTTGTTGTTCCTGGCTGCATGAACTTCTGGCCGGTTGGTTGGTTTTTGGGAGGTGTCCTTAATTAACATACCTTAGCATGGTCAGAGGAAGAATTTAAGGTCTGCGTCTTTAATAAATCAAAGGTATGAATCCCAGACTTTCAGGAATTACCAATTTATTTGGGTCCCGGTTAAAATCCAAATGTGGAGAATTCGCTTTGATTTAAGTTTTTTCTGTAATACATTTAGCTATTAGCTTTAGTTATTGGCTAGCTTGTGAAAACAAGTTGAAGTTGGAGCTTGTGCGTCATGAACAATACATATCATCCTCAAAAACAATGGATACCTTGTGCTGAGTGGAGAGTCTCAGCACGAGACTGGGAGAGAATTGAACTGATTTACTTACTTTATTCATCTGTTATTTTCTCAGCAAGTATGAACCAATAATAAATCTCTTCAGGATTTTACCCTTCTTCTGTCTTCATGACTTAACTCATGATAAACTATTTAGATTGTACCAAACGCTTTCTAAAGACTGAAACAGAGCCTTTGAGTGTGAGTTCCAATGATATCAGTATTTGCAATATCAATCTGAAAATGGGCTGCTAGGAATGCAATAATTATTTACAATTGTCACACTTTGCATCTCAATAAGATATTCAGCATGTTGGGTGTGTGTTGTTTGGAAAATTGGAAAAGAGAGGAGTGGGAATTGGGATTGATGGTAGATGACATTGCCATTATTACAGTAATAATATTGCCAGCACTTTATTTATTTTTTGTTACATACATTGAAAGCAGAAATGTATAAAGTTTTAGTTTTTAGCCATGGAAGTGACGACACTGTTGAACTGAATGGAAGTGTCGTCGCTTCTGTTCAGTTGATTGCTTGATTATATGTTGGTCTTAAAAGGAAAAGCAGAAAAGCAACAACCATTCCATCATAATCACTGGACGAATGTTAAACTGCATCAGTCTAAGGTTGCATTCACTTTGATGGGGACCAAAACAGAAAATGCTGGTACACCTAAAGGTCTTGTCCTCATTTTGGTTGGAGTAAACTCTGGTGCGGTTTGAACGCATATGTGAACACCAAGCGGACCGGAGTCCGTTCCAAAAGTACGAAATGGACTATCGCACAGGGCATTCTGGGTAAATACAACCAAAACAAACGTGAGAGTTGAGCGCTACATTTACATTTTGTGAAGAAGCAAGTTGTGCTCATGTCTTCTTCGGAGGTTTTCCTTTCCTGCAGTGGTTCTCCACAGGCAAAGAGGAGAAGAGGTTTTTCAAATTCTTTTGTTCATTTCACACACAAATGTTTGAACCTTGGTCCCCAATTGAATTGAGTCTACTGGACGATCAAGTGACGATCCAACCACCAAACAGGAAGCTGAACAGCTCACCTTAAATCTCAGGTTTTCTTTAAGTGAAGACAATATTCTCAGTTAAATCTCAAAAATACTAGACTTGTACCATGTTGACGCTTTGCTCAGAAATCTTTTGGGTAAAAGTGTCAGAATGCTGAAGTAATCACATTTTCACCGTCTCCATTCCTCCTCCTGGCAGACGGAGACGTCTGCCGCCAACGAGACACGAGACACAAACGGAAGTCTCGGCTGGACTTCTGTGGGACCGCTCGTTACGACCATCTGTACGCTTTACGCATTCACGAACGTCAATAATTGTGCGAAAACATGTTGTTTCGGTGGCTGGCCCACGAAAGTGGCCGGCCTTTGAATAATGCAGTCACTTCACGCTAACAAAGCCGAGGAAATCCTCTTTCTCAGATAGGGGAACAAAGCTCATTGTCAGAGGATAGAGAGGCAACAGGGATTACAACGAGGCCACGCAGCGAAACGCCTTGTCAGTCTTAATCTGGGATTAAGCGGGCATTCACGCCTCCTGGGTGCTCTAAAAGCCACCTGTTTGGACGCCACGGCAGACGATGATACGATCCAGAGCTTCTTGCTTTATTCTCTTTTGCTTGCATTAAACTTTAAAATGGCTTTCTCCTGCAGTCTGTCGTGGAATTTCCAAAGCCATTATTTTTAAAAATTCAGTTAAAAAGAAATGACACTGCAAATGAAAAGTTAATTATTTTGCTGTTTGAATGTGCGCAGAATCAAACTAATAAATAAAACCGCTAATTTACATGCAGCTTTAACGTCCTCAGCACCGTTCTTAATCAGAGTTTTGGCTCCTCCGTGCCAAAACATCGTCTCAAGTGAGCATCTAGTACATTATAAATATCAGGGATGGATGAACGCGGCGAATTACCTCGTAAGAATGTCAAACACGGCTGTCTGATGATTGTCCTCGGCTTTCGGGGAGACCCCTGGAGTCCTGTAATGACTTACTAAAGCTCACTTTCCCTCTGCTGCCAGCCTCGGGGCAAATGGGATCAGTCATGTGTGAGCGCAGCTGTCGCAGGGCCGCCAGCTTCTTTTGATAACTTTCTAACACTGAAGTCACCTCGAAATAGACGTCACTGTCGGCGATATACTGGAAACCTGAACCCCCTTTAAAATCCACCTCCTGTTTGATTGTTTAATCTTCTAGATTCATTCCAACCCGAATGCAGCTGGATTTGCTGACAAGTGTACCATTTGGCCTCTTGAAGCTGTTAGTTTTGCCATGGAGATGTAGGGAAATTCATGCTAAAAACAATTAGCATCTTCCTCTCTTGAAAAGTAGGTAATGCATGAATTAAGGTGTTGTCCATATGTTTTACCATATGAGCCAAGACTGTCTTAGACTATTTTTATTCATTTTTAATTAGAGATTGTATTGAGATTGTATTGAGATTATATATATATATATATATATATATATATATATATATATATATATATTAAAAAGCCTGGTTTCCATATAAAAGGGAGGTGTAAATCATTGTAGATTTGAAAGATAAAATCTATCAGAATTACCTGGTTTAAAAAATAAGCAAGCAAAAATCTACAAACAATATCCTAATCTTTGTGTTGTACTTTCCATATTTAGAAGACTTTATTTGGAAGACAGCGAAAATTAGTTTGTATATTTGTATATATTTTTAACCACATCGACCTCCAACTTTGTGCCATGTTTATATGTCACGTAATAGGATTTTTATTTGCTTCTAACAAATATAAAGGACCCTCAGCAGAAACCGACTCCTTTCATAAAGATGTCAGGGAAAAAAAAGCTGAAAAGAAATTCAGCTCTGTTTGTAGTAGATTGCTGCTTTTTCTTACATGAATAAAAGGTAAGGTATGAAAAAAGGCAATTTTCTGAAACAACACACTCAGGGTTGTAAATAAGCTAAAATTGTGCCAAAATATATACACATTTTGCATTTAAGAAAAAAAAGCCCTTATCTCTAAATATGTACTCCCAAAAACTCCTCAGTTGACAGTTTTAGCTTCAGATTATGTAAAAAAAAAAAAACAACTCATATTAAACATCTTTTGCTATCACATTTTTAATTGTTAAATCAAAAGTAATAATTGGATTATCAGCCCTACACTGTATTGATAAGTCAAGCAGAAAGGGAGGAGCTGTTCACATGTTGATGTCAGAGGTGCTTTTTATCTGCAGATGCTTCCTTTGGTACCAATGAGGAATCGTTCACTAAAGGAACTTCATAATCTAACATAATTGATTATGATAACATAATGATAACATAATTGATTTAATGCAATAAAATGTGTATTTTTTTTATTTTAAAATGGAACTGAATTATTTGTTTATTTGCATCTGAGAAATTCTTTAATCTCCCGTAGCAACAATGCAGCTGCGCAAAACACCTGAGTGAACCCAGTTCCGCCTTCAAGATGCAGCTCCTCCTCTGAGCTTCAGTTTCCAAGCTCCTGCTTCACAGAGCTCTCCTTCAGCTCCCCCACTCAGCTCCTTAAGACTAGCCAGCACCAATTAGCACTTGGTGGAACTGCGCATCTGCTAAGCTCATTATAGGAGCTACTTCTCAGGACAGCGCTGGTAAAAACGTTGTTAAAGGGTTAATAGAGGAGCGGTGTTATGATGGCTTTTTGAAGGTGTAGTTTCAGATAGAGCAGGAGTTTTTAAAGAGACAGAGGCCCAATTTCAAGGTGTTGGAATAAGAAGTCAATAATATATTCCTTTAAGTCATATTTGATATATGTAGCATCTTTATAACAAATGAACATAACATAATTACTTGATTGCACATAAAGCTGCTCCCTTAAAGCCTTTACTCATCTTTATCCGGAGTACCAATAACTTTGGAAGGAGCCTGGTGTGGTTCCAGCACAGCAAGGCTTAAAAGTTGTGTAATTGGCTTATTGGTACTTCACGTCCGTCCCTATAGAGGTCAAGAGGTCCTTCAAGTTGGGTGTAAGACTCCATGAGATCCTTATGGTACACACCTCTACAAGGTGTTCAGTGTGTCTGAGAGAGGAATGGAGGTAGGAATAAAACAGATGGAAATAAAAAGATTGCAGAGAAGTGAACAGGTTACAGTCTAGTTTTCACTTCTGCTTGTTAAAATGGAGAATTTGTTGTTTTTCAGGTCTATTTCTAACGTGATGCTTCATTCAGATGTTGACGTTCTCTCACAATAAAGCTAGCTGTTTCTGGTACACTGAGGAAGCCTATGATTCAGAAACAAAATGTTCATAATTTCTACCTAATGTGAGGTTTGAGGGGAGGAGGAAACAAACGGTCCCTTTCTGAGCCGCTGCGTGTGTTGACTTTGGTCCTCAATGGCTTCTTCAGTGGCTGGCTCTGTATGGTTGCCACGGAGCAGATAAATGTATATGTGTACTGTATTTGTGTAAGCTACGGGTGTGTTCGCGGGCCAGGAAAAATAACAAGCACAAGAGAGGGTGTCGGTCGCCACAACCACTTCTGGATTTCTGGGGGTCTGCGGGTTTTTTTTCTTCTTTGCTTAGCATCACGGTACGGACCCTGAACACAGAGGCCCAAATGCACAGCAGCTACGGGTCTGTGGCCGCTGTACAAACGACACATTCATCACTTTATGAGGGTCCTATCGTTGGCTTTGATTGATATTTCCATTAACAAGCCTAATGGAGACGGATTCTGTGTTTGCAGCAGTTGTCCGCCTGATGAGGGATGATGATCCGGTTTATTTTGGAACGCTAAAATATTCGGTAAACTCTTGCGAGAGAAGGAGTGTTCTTGTGAAGATTTAGATTATTAACACATCATAGGAATACAGCGTTTCGACACAAAAATGCGAAAGATATAATACATTTGTTCTTATTATTATTCTTGACTCAACTTGGTGCTTTGATATTTTGTTCAGCTCTCACCTGTTCACAAAAATAAACAAATACTCGCTTATTTTTTAGCTTTTACTTTTATTCATGACTGCCTTCCAGTAGTACATTGGTAAAATATAAAAACTATGGTAGAAAAGTCATACTTTATATCAACTGTCATATTGTCATGACAATGGTAATTTTAACAAATTTGTTAAAAACATTTTGTCACAAAAGTTATATACTACAGCTTGCCAAGACTTGCCAAGCATCTTGCTAAAGTCCCTCATCACTGATGCTGTTGATTAAAAACATAGAATACAAAACTAGTAAAAGTCATATCATCATGTCAAGTGTTTTAAAAGAACAAAGAAAAAATAACATTGAAATCTTAAAAAAATAAACAAATCAGTTGTTCTCCGCACCTTGCCTTGACCGTTACCCTTTGGTTGTAAGAATCTTCTAACAAGGTAAATCCATGAATTATTTCCAGAGTCTCACAGTGACTTGTGTTTACCTGAGAGCAGCGGAAGGATTTGACTCTGACAGCTGATTGATGTAGCTAGTTATGTGAGCCGACAATCGCGCGCAGCATCCGCCCCTCTGTTTACCTCTCCTCATTGTTTCACCTGAGTCACGGGAAGGTCAAGCGAATACCTGCGGTCATTGGCGATAAGCGGCAAAAGCTTTAAAACGGGGGAGAGGCTATTTGTAGGTACCACAGAACCGCAGAGTTGCCTCTGATGGCAAAGTCAGAAAACTGCTTTTCTTGCTAAAACGGCAGCGACGAAAACGGGCCGGTTTCGGGGGTGACTGGCCCTGCAATTGGGTTTATCTATTTTTAGCAGAAAAGAGCAGGGACAAGGGAATCTCTTGGAGAAAACAGGGCGGCATGTGTGTGCTCACATTCCACATGTCTGACCTTTGACTGTGGTCTGTGTTTGCAGCGCTATGCAACCATCTAATGAGAGTACAGAAAAAAAAACAAAAAAAAAACGGGGTTTAAAAGCAGGACCAACGGCTCTTTTTTTTTTTTAACCCCATATTTAATTAAACTACAAATATACATGTTAGCATCTTATTCACTTTTGCCTATAGTTGCACTGGTGATGACATAAGAAACTCAGTAGTTTTTCTGTTTTCAAAAAATTGGAAAGCTGACTTTAAACTCTTATGAAATTTACCAATAAATTACTGGAGTATCTCCTAATTAGGTTTTCTGCTTGTTAGCCAAGTACCTTATTGTGTTAGCCTGTTGTTTTTAGTTATAATCTGAATAAAATGTTGGCAGGGAGTTGGTGATCAAACGTTTATAGAGATCTTTGAAACAACTTTCCCCAGTGTTTGTGCATGGTTTCCCCCTGTGTACTATAAGCTTTTTGGGCCACCAGACTTCACCTGCCCTCCCATCAGACTGAGTGTTGTTTATGTTATTTATGATTTTTTTATGCACCCGTATCAGTGACAGTAAAGACAAATTAAGTCGGGTCTATAGTTGACACGTTGGGATGTGCGCACTGATTGCGCCAACCCTACAGCTATCCGTTGGCCTCATGCACTATTATTACCAAATTATGTCATATGCATCTCAAAATTTTTATAAGTTCATCACGGTGGAGCTGCTGGTGGACTGCCCTGCCACCTCTACCACTGGGCTTAGTAGGTCTTCTTGGAAATACTTATTATGGTTCTAAAATCGTACCTTTTAAATTTTTCCTAGAACTTGGGTTTTGCCTGTCCCTTTGCTCTCTTCCACTTTTAATTGAAACGATTTGATCTTCCTTTACTTAACTTGTGGCTCTGTCACTCTGCCTATGTTGTCATGGACAGCTGAGAAAACGTCAGAGTTTCTCAAGACTCTGGAGTCTTGTAAATATGTCTTTTCTCTGAATATGGACAACTGATAAATGTTTTACTTTCTGCATTTCTTAAAGTTTTATAAGCATGCACTCATGATTTTGTCTTTCTCAGGGGGTTGAGATTGCGTTGCCATAGAGTGTCTTTGTTTCCAGTGAAACCGTCAGAATGCTCTCTTTTCCTTTATTTTCTTGCTTGGACTGTCCAAAAGACAAACAATCTCCCTCCGCTTTTTTTTCTGCCCTCCTCTTATTCTCTGTCTCTTTTTCCCACTTCCTCCGTTGTATCCAGCTGGGACGGCCGGAGATTTTACACCCAATTGGTCCGGTTGGAGGCCTTTGTCGGAGCCCTTCTCTCGCTCCACAAGTGGCAGAAGGACCTGGCCTGTGAATGGTGCTTTGTGCTCTGTTTTTCTTAGAGGCCCTCTCTCTCCCACTCTCATCTGTCACAGGTCCCTCTCCGTCCACACACTCCACAATGCCTGATTGTTCCACCCAAGTCGCCAGGTTCCAGGCCAGATCTGAACAAACGCTCTCCTGCCAAATTCCGACCCTGGTTTTCGTTTCTCTTCCACTCACAAAGGGATTCTGAGTTACTGCTAGCTGTCCGCTATCGCCACTTTGTTTAGTCAAGTTTTCCTCCAAGCTATAGGCTGTAAAATCTTCTAAGGCAGCCGGCAAAGGGGCAGACGTTGAATCATACTCTAAAACAACAATGAGTGGGAGCAGTAGAAGAGTAGTCACATCAGCATCACCAAGAACTTGTTTTTTGTGACTAGTTACCCAAAGTCATTCTGCCATTAATGTCTTTGGGAGATTCTTGTTCTGCTTCTATAATTGCTTGTTTTATTTATTTATTTATTTATTTTGAAAAAACACACCCTGTTCACAAAGATGACATTGATCCGTTCAACCCATTTGAGGTCAGGAAAGATGTTCAACACCTTTTTTTTTTATAAACATAAGGTTTAGTTTTTAACCTTTAGTACTTGGTTGATGATAAGACACAACTTGATGAAGACATACCACGTAGTGTTTGATACTTTTCAATTCAACAGTAGTACATATCATTGCCCTGTGTTCAGTCTGTACTTACCAGGTGCTTATGCTCACAGTGTACCTATAATGTATCTACAGGATATTTACATGGTACCTACAGTATTTATTCAGTGCTGTACCCTTGAGTGCTCTTACAAGCTTACATACAATATATTTAAGGGGGTATTTTTGGGGTACACTCAGTTCACTCTTGGGGAAACCTATGAATGTACCTACATGGTACTTGTACATAGCTCAAAGGTTATCTAAAGGGTACCAAAAGTGTGCTTACCCCTGTATTTACCCCAGTAAAGTGCTTTTAAAAGTTCACCTTCAGGTAACCTTATTGTAACACTGTAGGTAGAAGGTAGAAATCTACTTCAGAGTAAAGCTCATACTCCATAGGTGCTCTGAAAATTCCTCGTAGGAAAACTGCTTTGGGTCAAGGCACTTTTTCCTTTACTTTTTCCTGTTGAGCTTCTCAAACTTGCAATATAATTCTGAGTATCTAGGCCTGTCGCCATAACACATTTTGTTGGACTATCAATTGTCCCAGAAGTTATTGCAATAGACGACAACATTGTTGTTTAGATACTATTTTTTTTCAAGTAATATAATGGTAATGGCATATTAATACAAGAGCACATTCTCAAAGATAAATAAACTTTGAATTAATTTAACAGTGGAACTGGAAGACGCTTTAAATAACCAGAATAAATAAATAAAGCAACAGAAGCAACGAATAAAATGAATTATGAAGTCTCTATAAATAAAATTGTCCTTAAAAAAACATTAAATCACGCAAATTGAAATAAACAAACTTGTTTTGTTTTATTATGCAATTAATTTATTTTTTGCTTATTGGAACAGGTCTACAAATACAATAAAGGACCTATTACATCTCATTTCATTTAAAATCTTGCAGAGCCAAAAATGTCGACATTAAGTACATGTAAAAACATAAAGAGTTTAAGGTTGCTTTATGTTTCTTATTCTGTAAGAAATACTGTTATTATTGTTAGAAATATTATTATTCTGTGTGTTTTTTTTATCCCTGTAGTTATTTTTTAACATCAAAACAGAGACATAGGACAAATGGCCACGGATGCCAGAAGATCCTCACGCCAAAAAAAAAAAAAAAATGTTTCAGATAAAATATTTTTTGAATCTTAAACTGTTTCATAAAAAATTGTTTAAGACATGAACTAGATATAAATAAAAATAGAAACATGCAGTCCAGAGTTCTTAAAAACAGTGAGCATTTCAGCTTTGATTAAAAAATTAAAAAGTCATTCTGACTTGGCTTTTTCTTGTGCTGCCCCCCGATAAAGGGCACCCCGTGCAGAGAGCCAGTCACACATACAGTATCAAAAACATCCACTGTGAGTTCTCCATATGTAACATTTTGTTGCAATCTATGTGAACATTTAATAAGCCATGTTTAATTGAAAAAGTCTAACTAAACAGTACGAAACATCCAGACCACAAAAAAAGTCCATCACTGGTGGTGTTGGGTAAACAAAGAAGTTAGCAGGTAATTTACTTGATGGTCAGTTAAGAAGAAGAACATCTTCCTGCTCCAGGCAGTCACAACAGGACTTACGGCGTGCTTACCAACAAACTAATGGTCCCTGCCTGGTGAAACTCTATCAGTGGCAGCGGGTTGAGAGCCTGGGCATTCCTGGCCATATGAGACTCCGGTTCCAAGAAACCAAAACTGAAGCTCCCTCATAAACACAGCAGCAGCAATATTGTCAGCTAAATATAGGCTGTCTTCTGTCTTCTCCTTCCTCGGCTCCTCAGTGCTCTCTCATCGCTGCAGCACCAACTCTGTGAGTTGATCAGGGATTAGTGTTAGTTGTTGCTGGTTTTCTGTCTTAATAGCTCAAGTCATATCGGCATGTGGAGACTAAGATTGCTTGTGAACAAGCCTTCAAATGCCCTCTGTGTGCAAGGAAGATGACGCCTGTGGCAAGTTTGAAATAAAACTTTGCAAGTACAAAAAAAAGCAAGTACAATACAAGTGAATTAAATTTCAATTTCTGTTCTTAAACTAGATTTTTTTTTAACTAGCTTCACATTTGGTAGTCTGGCCATAAGGACAGCAAATTTAAAAATTCTACATTTATTTACATTTTTAGGCTGCACAATGGTGCAGTAGGTAACACTGTTGCCTTGCAGCAAGAAGGTTCTGGATTTGATTCCCGGCCCGGGGAGTTTGCATTTTCTCCCTGTGCATGGTGGGTTTTCTCCGGGTACTCCAGTTTCCTCCCACAGTCGATAAATATGACCGTCAGGTTAATTGGTCTCTCTAAATTCTCCCTAGGTGTGAGCGTGTGTGTGCATGGTTGTTTGTCCTGTCTGTCTCTGTGTTGCCCTGCGACAGACTGGCGACCTGTCCAGGGTGACCCCGCCTCTTGCCTGAAATGTTTGCTGGAGATGGGCACCAGCACCCCTCCCGACCCTACTAGGGACAAGGGTGTATAGAAAATGGATGGATGGATTTACATTTTCAGCTGGTACACACTCTAACCGTCTTAGCGTGATCCTCAGGAGGAGTTCGGCGAATGTCATGAGCAGGGAAGCAGGGGGTTGTCCCATCAGACAGTCAGTTACCGAAACTACATACACAAAAAAATCTCATAATTGCGCACGCGGGGTCAATTCACAGAGTAAAAAAACTCATGGAGTCTAATGGGACCCACCTCTTAAGACTGTGAGACGGTTAAGCAACATATTCTCCTTCTTGCCTGCGGTGGCACTGCACCAAGAACCCCTGAAGGAAACAACACAAAAAACTATGAAGAAAATATAAGTACTACCTCCTTCTTCATGAAATGTAAACAAAATGGTATGGAATTATATTTTAGTGGTTGTAGGATTTCTCTTTTGTCTTTGGCAGTAGACCAGGAGTCATTTGTCCTGCTAGCACTAGACTTATTTGTTTTGGTTGCATTTACCCAGAATGCCCTGCACGCTAGACTGCTTCCCACGATTAGGGTGTTTGGTGTTCACATTTGTGTTTGACCTGCACCAAATTTCACTTCAACCGAAACAAAATCTAGGTCTGTAGGCGAACCAGAGTTGGCTTTTTTTTGGTCCACTTCAGAATGCAGTTGTGTATTCACACCTGACCAAGTGAACCGGACTTTCGCTAAAGATTTCACTAAAAACAAACTAAACCGGGAGAAGAACAATTTGCGTCATATTTTCCATATTGTTGGAGCACAAGATTGGAACTTCTCTACATAATCCTTTGACTGTTTTCCTTTATAATCTTTGATACATTTTTACCAAGAGAATTTGTGGAGACAATATAAAATGCTCAGGAGAAGATGTGGCCCTGACTGAAGCATATTTACCCAAAGTCTAACAGATGCATTTACAGACCCATGCTTGACTCATAACTTGCTAGACAATGTTTTTACCTGAATGTGGATTCAGGTGTTCACTCTAGAAATGAGACCTTTATAGATGCTGGCAACCAGGAAGTTCCCACTGAAGAAAGTCATACGAAGTCCTGTTTGCAGTTCGCCTCCACCCATGTAGCCAACTCTGCAACATGTTGGTTGAAACATAAACTAATGTTTTTCTTTTGGTACACGCAAACCTTTAACTTGAACACGATGAATTTGAAGGACAAACGGCATAAAGGGTTACTGAAGCAACAGGTTAGAAGCAGTACAGTTTGTTCTTAGGCTAAAACACAGATGTACATTATGTCATTGCCTTGGTACTCTGCTAAGGGTTCTCAAACTTCTTCAGGTCAGAGTTGAGCAAGTTTCACTTTCCATGGCATAACACCCATGGCCCTCCTCTAATTTAATCTGTGTTGCAGTCATTGCATGGCGCGCTCTAAAAGAGGCAGTAAAAAGCGACACGGACAGAACATTAAGGTCCAAAAAGTCCCTGAACACGAGTCGTGCCCAGATACAGCAACCCTGTACAGTTCACCTTCACTCTCCAACCTCTCTTTGATTTGTTGCGGGAACTTTTACTCCCTCAACCATTTGTCCCTTTTCTCTCACAATCAGGTTTATTCTATTATGAGTCTTTAGTCACGCTGTAAATTGAATATTGTTCACTATCCCTTACACCCCCACTCACACAGAGTGCAAACCTGCTCATACCTCTTTAACACAAGGTCATACTCATGTTTAAGGGCACCCAGGGGATTCCGTATTTCAGACGGACAACTCACTCTGATTTACGGAGCACTGATGTTGACAACCAGCCTGTGCGTTTTGCCGTTTTTAGTCGGAAGAGCAAAATTGGACCCAACCAGACTGCTTTAGTGTGTGTGCATGCATCGTCAGTTGTCGTTTTGATTATTTAAAATGTGGCCTGCAACTAACGATTATTTTAGTAATTGATAAATCTATCAATTATTCTGGAAATTAATTGATTAATTGCATAAAAAACGTACACATTCGACAGCCTTTTCATTGAACAACTTATACCTTTCCTATACAATATGAGAAATACATAAAAAAATGCAAAAAAAAACCTAATAAAACCTAATAACTCAGTTGCTTTTTTAAATTAGAAAAATAAACATTTTATTGCCTAAATTGCAATAACACCGCATTCCTTTAATGAATTGAAATCAGGGGAATATAAAATAGATCCCATTTGAGGAATTTTGGGTAAATATGGACAGAGAAATGTGTCCATTCCTTTCCTGAATTGAAATCAGGGGAATATAAAATAGATCCCATTTGAGGAATTTTGGGTAAATATGGACAGAGAAATGTGTTTTTATCTTAAATTCAAAATGTATATATATTTTGTACAGTTTTGGCTGAATGACTGCTCTGAATATATTGGTTTTGTTTCAGTAAATGACTTTTTTTTCAGTCTGTGTACTCCAGGTAACGATTTATCGATTACTAAATTAGTTGCCGATTATTTCAGTATTAATCACAATTAATCTTTACAGCCTTATTTACTGATTACTGAGCTCAATTACTGCTATGAATATGTTTTTTTATCACAAGGCCTTTTTTGTGTCTGTGTACTGGAGTGAATGATTTATCAATTACTAAATTAGTGGCCGATTAATTATTCGTTTCAGTCCTATTTACTGCCTACTCCACTTAATTACTGCTCTGAATATTTTTTTGGGTTTTTTTCAGCAAATGCTGTCCCTGAGCAGGAAGATAAATTGTGTTTTACGTGGAGCTTTTAAGTTCTCACATTCACTGTAGGAATCAACCTCTTTCATTTCCTTCATCTGTGTTTTCAACAGAATGATGTCTTCCATGCGAGCTACGCCTCCTTTCCACCTGCCGCCATCCGAGGAGGCGGACGCCCCGGATCAGGACAACAACGCGGCCTGGGCCGGAGACGAGCGGGATGGCCCGACGGAGACGATCCCCGGCACGACCTCTCCGCGCGACCGGCCCTGCCCAGACGAGCCCCCGCCCGTCGGGAAGAAAACGGCGGCCGACATCGTCGAATGGGAGACGGTCGCCCCGGCCGTGATGGTGAGCCGTGGATCACGCTCGGCTGCTGAGAACTGGACCATTACCTTACGCCAGAGATGCGTCGCTATAGCTCAGCTCTGTGAAATATTATGCGGTTGCCGTGTGTGTGTCTGTGTGTGTACACAATGAACACACTCGGGGCCACGCAGCTCATAAAACACTCATGGAGTACATGCTGGAGCGCACTGGGTCTGCAAATTCTCATGCATAATGATGATTGTGCACTCTTGCGTGCGCCTTTTTAAATCCATATATATACACTGACCCGGAGTGAACACACACTTTCACACAGCAGCAGTTGTTTCTGGTCTGTTTGCTGCAGGCAGTGCTGCAGGCTGCCCTGTGAGGGTCCTCCTCTGGAGGGTTATACCCCCAGAATTTTCTCATCTCCGCAGTGTGTTCTCGGGTGGAGGATGTGTGTGTGTGTGTATGTGTGTGTGTGTGTGTGTGTGTACGTGTTGCTCGGCTTTAGGTTCTCTCGGTTCCCAGCAGATGAAGCAGGATTCGCTTGAGCTTCTTAGTTTAGGAAAGTTCTTGGAAAGAGATTTCTTTCAGTTCCGTCCTTATAGTCAAACACATTTCGCTATTCCAATGCAGAACTTTACAGCCATAATGTAGATTGTCCTCCATTAAAGCATCATCTTTAATGATGAGGATATTTAAGATTTAATTTCATATTCGGCCATTTTTAGCGATCTTATCCGAACTTTAAGCATTGCGGATTTATGCTGAAACTTTGATTTGTTTTTATTTTTATTTTTATTTTTTTGCTTTAGCATCAATGTTCAAAGCTGCCTCAAGGCAAACATGTTCCTGAATACTGGGAAGTTTTAAACAAGTCAGTTCAAAAGGGGAATTTTGTCCCATAAATATAACAAAGTTGTAGCAAAAAGGAAATTTTGACTCCATAAAGTCAGTGATTCAGTTACAAAATCCAGCACCACTTTTTGCAACTTTACAGTCGCTAACTTTAAGCGTGTTTGATGATGTGACAGACCAACAAAAAGTAATGCATTGTTGTAATGGGATGAACAATAAAACTTTTTGGTTTTTGTGCAAAAATACATTTCAAAAGTGTAGCATGTAATATTTTTGCATCTAGAGACCAATTATTTTTTCAAAACAGTTCAAACTCAGTCAGACTGGATGTAGTAGAGCAGAAGTGTTTTTTGTCACATGAGCCAAAATAAGATATGATTTTAACTTTTTTTTTTAACCTACTCAACAATAAATGAAGCTGAAATACATTGTGTACAGTAGCCATATTGTTTGTTGGAAAGAGAATTATTTTTTGTAAATCCAAAACATAAAAATGGTTTTGCAGGTTTATTGTGTATAATTTATTTTTTGGAGTTTTTCATCATGTTATAAAAACATACCTGGAGTGTTACTTTGATTATTCCAATCATGTTTGAGAAATCCTTTAATCCTCATGGCAACCATTCAACTCTCTCCTCCTTGGAGCTGCAGTTTCCTCCAACCTTCCCCACTCAACTCCTTTAGACTAGCTAGAAGTAATTAGCAAACACCAGTGGGAATTGCGCATCAGCTGAGCTCATTATTCGAGCTACTTCTCAGTGAAACACTGGTAAAAACATTGTTAAAGGGTTAATGGAGGAGCCATGTTGTGATGACTTCCTGAAGGTGGAGTTTCAGAAAGAGCAGGAGTTTCTTAAAGAGACAGAGGCCTAATTTCAAGTTGTTAAATTATCAAAGTCAAATTTCTTTTAAGTCATATTTGATTTCTACAGCATACCATACCAACTTTATTTATAAAGCACTTTAAAACAACCACAACTGATACAAAGTGCTGTACATTAAAACACAACATAACAATTAAAAAAAAGAAAAAAACTCTTACAGTTTAAAAAACAAACAAACATACAATTTAAAACTGGATCCCGCTGGAGTTGAAAGCCAAGTAAAATAGATGGGTTTTAAAACGAGCTTTAAAAGTGGACAGTGAAGGGGCCTCTCTAACGTGCAAAGGCAAGTCGTTCCATTACTTAGGACCCATGACAGAGAAAGCCCTGTCCCGTCTGAGCTTCCTTCTTTTTCCTACATTCCTTCCTGCATTTTTATAACAACTGAAAACTACCTTTCTTTCCCATTTAAACAGAGCACCTGTTACCTGTTATATGTTTACTGATGTGTTTCTTACATGGCCTTCAAAGGGTGACAAAGTCTTCATCCTGTAACCAGTTGACTCCAAAGTTGTGGTTACATAAAAAAAAGAAAAAGCTCAAAGGGTTGAAACTGTTTTGCAAGACCCTGTAAAACCTTCATCTTGTCATTGACTTGCGTCAGATCATTTAGATCTTCCCCACTGTTCCTTTGCAAGCAGAAAATAATTGCTCTTGAACAGTCTATAAGTGACACACTACCCCTCACCCCCAAGCCCCGGCTCCCTCCATTTGCCCCAATCTTCATTACAGAGGTATCTCCTGCTTAAAGACAAAGTGCACAACAGGGGCCCCTTGTTGGAGCCATTTCAAGGGCGTCTTAAGATCCTGGTGTTCAGCAAAGCCTGTTGTCTTTGAAACATAAGCCTCCAAAAGTTCTCGGAGATCCCCTCACTCTCTAAGGGGGCGGAGAAAGCATCCTGAAATAGCTCCGGTGTTGGGACACCTGTGCTCAAGTGTCTGTTGTGTGGGACAATGTGCTCATGTTGAGGGGATTATCTTCTTGATAATTATAGACGCTTTATACCGACGGAGGAAAACACTAAAAGTGCTTAATAGGCAGCGGAAAGGTAGCTTTTGCACTTTAGACAAGAATTAATCAACTTTCTGAAGAAAAAGAAAAAGTTTCACGCTGAACCGTTGAGGTCTAATAACGACCAAATCTTAAGTATCCACTTGAGGTAACCATAAAATCAGAATCACTTCAGACGTCTTTATATGACTGAACCTGTCGTCCTTTCGCTCTCAAAATAAAGGTCTTGCAAATATATTTCAAACGAGTTAACGACTACAGAGTTCACCCTTTACAAAAATTTCAGGCAGCTGGGATTGTTCTCTGAGAGTCTGACATATTCTCATGTCTTGGTGCTTTCACACTCCTCAGGCTGAAAAGGCATTATCCTTGGCTTTGACATCTTATTTTCAGTCACATTATGACTCACAGCGCGCTAAAAGCAGGTGGTATAAAATATAGAACTGGGGTGGACCACAGTGTTCTTGGTGGCAGGTAGATCAATATCAGGTTCCGCCAGAAATAAAATGCAGTCCTAAACATAAATGTACCGATCCAGTAAGGCCATTCCAACGTCACATAAAGCTAAAAAAATTACTTTATGCCCATACTGCATAATGAAGTGGCTGTGGTAAAAATGAACAAGATGTCTGCATAGAAAGTTTTCAGACACATAAACGTTACTCATTCATTTGTGGAAATGTAAAATGTAAAACTTTGATCTGCTGAGACCAATTTTAGCTGAAAGAACTGTTAAACAATAAGCTAATTTTGTTTTCGACTAACTCTGCTAGCATGATTAGCTAATGCTACCTAACTATGCTAGCATTACTAAGTTAGCCATCATTAGTTAATTAGCTAACAATGCTGGCATAATGCTGCTAGTATAGTTAGCTAGCATTAGCTAATTATTCTAGGATAGTTAGCAAGCATTTGCTAACTATGCTAGCATAGCAGTGCAGTCTATGTGTGAATTCCCTGGGAAATGTATAGACCTGCACTGTTCAAACTTTTACCACACAAACCAACATTGTCAAGTTCTGGTGAGCATTAAATTTTCAGATTGCTCTGGAGTTGGACACCCTTTGTGTGGACACTTATGTCTGAGACGGCCAAGCTCGTTTGACAAATCCGGTATGTTTCGTGACAGACATGCCCAAGGGATAAAATAGGAACTGTTCTGTGGTTTGTTCAGTCTTCTTGTTTTCTACTGAAATCTTGCCCTTTTAGTCACCAGTCAAGCTTAATTCTGCAGATCTTTTTCATTCATTTGTGGTGTTGAAGTTTAAACGCTCGTTGTCTATCTCTTCTCAGGACAATGAAGGCAGCAAAGGCTGCTCTGGCTACCCTTACTGGACTAACTCTACCTCTCCTACCAAGCCGGAGGAGTGTTCCAGGGATCGAGGGGAGTCGGTGATCGGCCTGGCCTTCGGGACTCCCGAGCGACGTAAAGGAAGTCTGGCAGACGTGGTTGACACACTGAAACAGAAGAAGCTCGTGGAGCTGACGAAGTCGGAACAAGACGGTGAGAGAAAGTCCTCAGCTTGTTGAAAATGTGTGTGGATGGTTTTTCATCTCTGTCTTCAGGGAACACAGGAGACAGCTCCCTCTTTTTAGTGTTGCATTTCTTTCTGCTCAGGCCTGGATGCTACACACTGTAACAAGTCTTTCACTCGACAACCTCACTTGTTGTCTTGCTTTGGACAATGGCTTTTCGAAGTCTGAGAAAAACACTTCTGCTCGGCTTAGGCTGTGTGTGAAAATGTATTGGCCTAAATGTTTTACAATCTAAACCTATCAATAAATAGATCCAGTTAGACTAAAAGGAAGTAGAATTTTAATCCCAAGATTTTCTGTACCAAGACGTTGCCAAAATTTTTTCTTTCCCAGATTGTGAAATAATTAAAAGCAGACCTAAAAAAGTGTCAAAAACACAAAGCAGATTTCACTCTTTCTCCACAAGACTTCTGGAATCTTTGGACTAAAGTAGAAATGTTTGTCCGTAGTTCACTCAGAAGATCATCCTAAATATCTGCTCAAATATCAGTTCTATAGTCTACAGACTCATCATGACTATTGTGAACAAACTGACGGTTATCAAAATGATCAGATTTGTTAAAATGCATAAAAATTCTAAAATGATTATTAAAGATTTAAGTTGATTCACTGATAATTACGCAATCAGCATACATGTAGATATTATTAGTAGTTGTGCTAATAGTAATACTGACAGATTTGACAACTTTTATTCTTTATTAAAAAATGAAGTCACAGAAGAATTCACAATAAGCATCAAGTCTCACGTGTTTTAACTTGAGAGTGAAGAATATTTGCAGGAAGGTTTGTAGGAAGTTCTTTCTCAGGAAGTTCTGACAAAGTAGAAACTTGCCAAAAAGCTTCAGGCAAAATGCCTTGTGTTATTTTGACAGTCTTGTCAAGTGGAAGGCTCTGGCTCAAAATATTATACAAAAACAACTGAGAAATTAGAAAAAATAAAAAAAATAAACAGAGCAGGTCATTTTGAAAATCACAAACGCCTTGATAAAGTTAGCTTACTTAGCGTTAGCCGACAGGAAGCTAGAGGCAGAGAACTACTGTTGTTTCCTTCTGCGTGTAGTAAAACTAAAACTTCATAAATCCATTACTTTTGCCATGGTGTGAATTTTTCAAAGAAATTAGAAAACAAACAAACAACTAGAGCAGGTCTTTTTTTTTTAAATCACAAACGTTTGAGTAAATGTTAGCTTACTCAGCGTTAGCTTACAGGAAGCTAGAGGCAGAGAAGTACTTCTGTTGTGTCCTTCTGCGTGTAGGAAAAACTAAAACTTCTTCAAAACTCTTTACTTGTGACAATGTCACAAGTAAAACTGAATTTCCATGATGTGGCTGACATTCATTTTTTTAATGATTATTATTAAAACCGTTTATTGTTGTATCCGTACACATTTTGTTTTGGCTTAATTTTTATTCACCAAATAATGATTCTGTACACTTATAATTTTTTTCATGATAAATACATATAATTATTTTATTATAATTATTGCTTGATACATAAAACTGCAGCTGAATATGCGTATTTTCAGTTTATCATGACTGAGACCATCACAAAGTCAAATTGTCTTTATGGATTAAAACTCCTTTCACATAGTTGCATCGTAGTTTGAATTTATATGGGCTAAGTCCTTTTATTCAATTATCTCCATATATGGGTTTCCTTTACAGTAAATGTCGGGTCAATGAAAGGTCAGAGTAAGAAAATAGTCTGCACTTATCAGTCATCTCTGTTGATCATTTTTATTTGGACAATCACTAAGCAAATGGAAATACACAAATAAAGTTTAAATGTTTAATTATGACTAAGTCTTAAGTATTTTGACTGCAAAATATTGTCACTCGTATATTACTGGGGGTAATTAGTGATAGTTACAGTAGGATTTTTTCCACAATAACAACAACTAAAACTGTCTGAACAAACCCTTTGATTAAATTACTTTAATGCCTCATATTTCATAGACAAGATGTTTTCTGTCTTCTCCCCCCTGTTGCTTACAGACTGAGACCAACCATGTCGGCCATGCTTATTTTGTTTTCCCTTTCCTCTTCAGAAGATCTTTGAACATCTTAAATTACAAGTGGCTTATCCCTCGACTGTCAGATCACAGTTTCAGTCAGTGAAAACACAGGTTTCCCTTTCTCTCCGAGGCCTGCCGGCGTGCCTCGGCTCGCCCTTTCCCTCCCCAAAGCGAGCCAGATCTAAACCCGTCAAACACCCCTCTTTACTGTTATGTGCAGATAGTAATCGTGATGATATCACAGGAGCTCTTGATCTCCCTCATTTAGAAGTTTTACTGTGTTATTGATACAGTAAAGTTGGCTAGAATGGGACAGCCAGAGGCGTATTACAGTGAATGGTGTCTTGAGTTGAAAGGCAGGTAGCTGTGTTTCTTAAGAACCTCACAGGAACCGGCTTTAAAGGAAATGGTGTGTGTCTGTTGGGGGGTTCAAAAGGTGTTTTGACATTTCCCTCCTCTAATCTAAAGTGAAATAAGTTAAAAGATGAGACTGCTTTGTTTCAATAAGCGCCAAGACATACATTTCTTCACCTCTTCTCCTTAATAATTTACTTAGTAATTAACTAGCATGAGTCAGCTTTTAGCCCGACAATTAATGTAATTAAAACAGGATGGAGAATGGAAGAACACAGTGCTGTGCCTTCCTCACTTGTTGCTTCTCAATGCCTGCCAGCAAGCTTAAAGTAGGCCACTGCTACAGTTTTAGAAATAAAAATGACAAGGGTGGTCATTGTGAGGAAACTAAAAGAGCACTCTTAGAAATCGTCACTAAGGTAACACTGTTAAAACAACAGCTGGCGAACTGTTAGCAGAAGGACTGCTAGCCAAGTACTGGCTAGCTAGCTGAACAGTTAGCCCGACTTACTGCCCCGCTAATATCAGCTTGTAATAGTTTTGTTGTTTTTATTAAAGGGATAGTTGAGTAGGTAAGTTACCTGCAGCAGATAAATCTCTTGGTGTTTTCATTTAGTAATAATTAAAATTCATTATAACCCGAGGCTGAAACTAGCAGCTATCCGGAGGCTAAAAACAAACCGGAAAGCTTTACATGACTCCCTTTTTGACACTGGAAGTTCTTTGGTGGCACACCACCTCCACTTCCTGTGTAAATGATCATTCACTTCTTAGTTCACCAGCTATCAAATAAAGGTGATGATAGTTTAAATGTTAATAAGCTAGCACTGCCATAAATCACTCTGACCTTTTTGAGATTGAAGTTGTTTTAAGATGGAGGAAGTCCACTTTGATCTCAGCTCCGCTTTGACTATTAGTTTCAGCCTCCAGGACCAACAAATCTGGATTTAACACTACATACAGACCTCAAGAGAGTTATTTACTGCTGTTCCTACCCCTTTAAGAGAAATATAGAATAAAAGCACTTGAAGCTACAACTGAATTTAGAAGGTGTGCTACAGCATTTTTATCTGAACTTATGTATTAAAAAGAGTATGTTAATCTTAAGGATATCATTATACAGGCAATAATAAATATATTAGTGTTTGAGCAATAGTAGTAATAATTTCCTTAGTATGTTTAGATTATGTACATTTTTGTTTTACTGTTTTTAACTCCAGTTTAATATTCCATGAGTTTCCTACTGGTCCATTTCACTGGAATCAGCAAATCAGATCAAGTTTGGATTTCAAGGACTCTGATTGATGATCAGCAGGTTAAATTCCAAAAAAATTGTAATTTCCCCCCTCGCTCCAGTCTTTTCCTTAAACGAATCACAGAACTTCCAAAATTTTTACTTGACGAATAACTTGACCAACTACCAGCTCGCAATTTGATGGACATAAATTGTGTGTAAATGGGGAAAATCTTGTGATGTACAATCTTTGTCAAAGATCAATTAGCAATTTTGTTTTAATTTTTTTATGTCATTAGTCCTACTTGCACGGCAGCATTGTGTCAGTCTTTTCCTTTGCTAATCAGCAAATCTGCTGTCGCAGAGTAAAAGATCTTGAACACTTTGGTGGAATCGAACAGGAGAAGCGCGTGCGATGGCGGCGCCACCTGGCCCACCTCACCGTACGGTGTCAGTGTGTGTGAATGGGGCCTCCTAAAAGTGTTCCTATAAATTGCTGAGATCCTTGAAGGCGCATTGTTCAGCTGTTCGCCGTGGAAATGCTTTCCACTCTAGGTTCGCTGTGTACGGATTGACGGGCACCTCTGCTTCTTCTTTTTTTTTTTCCTCACCTAATGAGCTTCGCTCAAATGAAACGAGTCGATCCATAGATGTCTGAGGCTGAATGCTTCATTAAGTGAGCTCTCCTTCTGTGGCTTTCACAACTGATGAGGATTAAAGCCTCAAACCTTTTTTTTTTATTTTCTCTGTTTCTGATTTTTTTTCTCTCTTTTTTTGAATGTTTGAATAGACTACTGCTTCTTCATTTAATTGCACCTTTCTCTGTCTGTCGTGTTTTTTTTTTCTTCCCATTTTCACCTGATGAGAGACTTCCTTCTCTTGTCTTCAACCCTTCAATCTTCAGCAGCCTTTTTACTTTATGTAATTTCTCTCCCACACGCCGACCTTGCTCCCATCCTAAATCAAAGCGTTTGTTGTGCCGGCAACAAACAAGGGTGTCGCAAATTTGCGATCTGTCGGATTTGTTTTTAATTTGTTTAAAACGTACAGGAGCGCAAGGTCGCCCCGGTGAATGGGGACCATCCTGTTAAGGAAGATGATTTTTCTTAAATGATCTTCCTCTGACGCCTCAGAGGTTAGAAACGCGTTTAGCATCAGAACCGTGACGCCCCCACACCCCCAACGAAGTTGTTGTGACTCTTTCCAAGGCCCGGACTCGCTCTGGTTCTGTTTACCGTCCGATCAGACAGAACTGACTCTATTAGGGAGCATGGCTGATCTCAATGCGCAGCAAAAGCAGCAGAACATGTCGCTTAACCCCATGTCGGCACGTTGTTAGCAGCCCCGCTACTCAGAGGAACCCTAAGTGCCCATGACAGTTCTAATGAATAGAAATGGCCTCACTGTAAGATATAAAAGATTTTTATTTTCCCCTCTCTCTCTTTTTCTTAGTACATGTGCAGCCTCAGCCTTTAAAAGCTTTATCAAGAACTCTTTAAGACAGTGTCAGGTAGTTGTGTTACCACACGGCTGGTTGCTGAAAATGCCTCTCTTTTCACCTGGACTTTCACAACATCACAAGAGGAGCTTTCTCGACAATTTTGTATTTATGTTGAGTTGCGACTGCGTTGCCCCGAAGGTTTGGACACAAAGGCGCGCCGAGCACAAAAGCCTTTCTCTGTGCTGCTAAAGCACTTAGCACATATTAGACTGTTAGGCTGTTTTTTTCTTCTTTTTTTTTCGAATGAAGAATGTTCAAGGCCAGGACGAGGGAACGTCAGCAGAGAAAAGGGGGAAAAGTAAAACAGAAAGGCGTACGGATGGAACAAAAACGCAATTTTCCTTTAGGCATGAAATTGTGCAATAATTGAAATTCCGAAAAAAAAAATTGCTTCATGGAAACGATCAGATTTTGAACAAACTCACTTTTCTTGGTGAGAAGTTTTTGCGCTAGGATGAGGTGTTTTTTTCGGCCGTATTGAGATTGATGTCATTTTGCCAAACTGCAGTGCAAACACATTTTTTCACAGCACACGAGTCACTAGATCAACAGACAGATGTTACTACTGGGAAAAATGATGAAGAAAACGACAGGAAGCAGTAGGAGGATGATGGTTTGTTTTTGGTTGTTTTGGACAAAATTCAGCTGGTTCCACCAGAGCTCCCACAGCTTCACACAGGTCATAAAAAGATGTGTGAATCCATAACTCTTCTTAAAATCTCCACTTTCAGTTACCGTACAATCAGACAGAACAAACATCATATCTGCTCTCAAGTAGGCGGAGCTTGTTGATCCAATGCACGTCTCCTCTGATTGGCTGATAGATGATGAACGCTAGCACAGAACGGACTGTGGTGAAATATCCCTGTCTATCACTGCCATTTATTTTTATGACTTATCGTGTGAACGAGTTTATTCATGTGTGATTTCAATTTAATTTCTTATTTAATGGAAATACCACAGTTGTATTTTTTTTACTTCATTAGAACACTGGCAAACATTTGTAATGGAAACGCAGCTACTGATATAAGAGAGTGGGAAACACAATGAAGAAAAAGAAGCAAAACAATAACCTCTCGTCATAAGTTTTCTGTTAGTTCTGTTTCCTGTAAAAGCAGAACGCCGAGTCGAAGCACTCTGGGATTCCAGCCGACTAACTTCAAACCCGCTGAAGTGTGCAATCAGGCTCCCCTTCTCGCGTTTGATGAGCGGATTCTGATTATCTGCATTGTTGCTCCTCAATAGAGCCGACCTGCTGCTAACGGGGGCCTGGCACGGGTAGCGTGCCCCTATGCCAACTTAGTCAGCCATCTAATGGGCCTAACGCGGCTCCGGCGCCTGGCAGACACTTAAAATCACACTAATCCCTGCTTAAAACCAGAGCGGGACTGAATCACTGCTTAGTTTGTTTCATTTGCAAACGAGACGGGGCTCAACTGCAGCTGCGCTGAGGTAACCGGGAGACTTATTTCTGAGCTCAGCCAAATATCTGCAGAAGTATTCCCGCCCATTGAATTTCTTTTACATTTGATCCTGTTACCACCAGAAACTTCAGCAAATTTTATTGTGATTTTATGTGAGAGACATTTTTATTTTACCAGATTAAGTCCAGGACAACCAATTACATTCAGAAGTCACCTAATCAGTAAGTAGAGTCTGCTTGTATGTGATTTAAACTCTGCCGGGTCTTCGAAGACTTCAGAGGTTTGTTAGAGCAGTGGTCCCCAAGCCCCGGTCTGTTGACCTGTACCGGTCCATGGACCAATTGGTATCGGGCCGCTCAAGAAATAATTAAATATTTCC